>NC_087375.1:7967087-8267087 GCF_031761385.1 Necator americanus
CCCTGTCCGCGATTTAATGCTACTCGTCCGATTTTATGGTTTGTAAACGCTCAGTTCTATTTTGGAACAATCAAACTTGATTTTACATCTATGTTCCTTTCAAACCTCTGCAATTTGGAAACACTATTCAAAGTGAGTTTCCTTCGTTCTCAACTATTAAGGAATGATGTGCTAACATGGAATGACGTGAATATCACTATCTCATAAACTGTTGGCTACTATTTCATTGTATTTATTATTTCGCACGTGTTTTTTCTCCTATTGAAAATGGATGATAGCAGCGTTCGGAAAACATGCTTGGAAACAGATATGTGAAGGAACTGAGAAACACATTCTACTGCGCTAGGGCTCTCCAACTGGATGGGCGCAGCGAAACCCATTCTCACTGGCACTTTCTGGTACCGTATGCATTATTCATGTTTTCGTATACCCATTTGTAAAAAAGCTGTCTGGCTCAGGTTCTTGTCCCTCGACGCCGTTAGGACCCGTCTACCCAATTTCCACATCCTCCATGTACCATGTATGTATCTATGTATTCTAAGACGCTTTTTCTTGACTGATCGCCATGCATGTAACTTGCCATATCAGAATGTAACATATGTATCTATGTATGTATGCTTTACATGGATAAACCTGTAGAATGCTCGTTTGTATCAGGTGCATGGCGATGGTTCGCATGGCACCTTGTCGGTGTAGAGTTATGCATCACTACTGGAGTGTTTTCTGAAATTCGATCTGACAAACACACATGTATACATGCCACGGTCGATTTTCGTTATGGGATATAGCATGACAATGTACAATCTTGGATGAACAAATTAGTATATATATATACATCATAGTATATATCGTTACTGTATATTCTCCCGGTTTCCGTAGGTGCTTATATATGTAAAGTCCTCAATGTACGTAGATCTAGCTTGTATCCATGTATGTATGAATGTATGTATTTATACGTGTATGTATGAATGGATATACATGTGTATATATGTCACAGTATGGCACATGCATGCAGGTGTATGTATGTATTATCCACATCTGTCTTGACTGATTCTGCAGTATACACGGGCAAGTCTCAAGATGGATTTCAGGTAGAGTATCCGTGTCGGGGTCATGGATATGTAAAAGCCTGTCCAGGGCGATTTGTTGTATCACTGCAATGTCATGTCCAGTATGCTGTTTTGTACGACGCCATCCATGGCAACGCTCCACCCATTGCGAACCTCTGCTGTATGTACTGCGATTCGTCGGACTGCCCCGATTTCTCCACGCTATGGAGATATGGCGCTTCAATGGAAGGCATTTACAAAATAGCATTCAGGGGCCGTTTGCTTGCAACGGGTCAAGGAGAGATAAGCGGAACCACTCCGGTCTCCATAATCTAGACACCGTATATGGACACTCCATGAATTTCACATCACCCCAGATTCGTGATATGTGCCCCCGTAATGACATCATCCCCTATGTATGTATGTATGTATGTATGTGGGGCTGTCTTTGAATGTATGTGTGTTCCTGACCTTCCAGATCACTGAAGTGCTTGCACGGAATGTTTATGGCTTGAACGCAATAAACTGTATGTAATTCGTTGTCCAGGCGATATGATGGTCTCCTTAATAAATCACGGAAGATTTTCTGTAGCCACTTAAAAATGACGGAACCCAAAATGTCGATATCTTCCACGTGTCATTGTCCTGTACACCACGTCGATTTCCAAAGATCTTCACTGAGGGTGCATCAACATTGTCATGTAGGCAACACGATCAATGTAGTGTATGTATGTATGTATGTATTTAAGTGTACAACCATCCGTTGTATGATGGAGCCTGTACCATGTATAGCCCGTCGCATGCTTGTCCACCGTTGGTGATGTCGATCAGAGTATGTATGTTAAATGCATGTTAGCATGTATGTATCCATGTAGGTGCCGTTGTTCTGTGATGTATGTATGTATGAACTCGTCGACGAGTTCTATCGGTTGTCTATCCACCTATTCCCATGTATGTATCTGCCCATTTATCAGGCGTATGTACGTAGAATGGCTGATGTATGTACAAGTTGTCGACATGTCGATGTTTCGCGCTGCATGTACATCCTCTATGTACATCGTCTGTACTTCCGATCACACTGTACCCATTTTCCTGAACCATGTATGAAGGAATGTAACCTATGTAATGATTGAGTTGTCGCATGCTATGACTGATATGGCGCATGTACATCCTTCTGGGTAACAGTATTCAACTACTTCCGGTTGCAACCTGAACCCATTTTCACAACCACCTCTGTAGGAATGGGAACCTGTACGTTGATTTGTCCACAGGGCGTCGATGAACTTTGCTGGTTCTCCAGTGGGCAGGTCATCAGGGCATGTTGGGTACACTCGATTGAGATCCTATGATGTATGTCCAAAGGCCAATTGCACTTTGAATACCGGTGCCAGATTTCGACACTCTTCTAACGATGGGACCTTATTAATCGTCGATCGACCAGAGTAACCCCGCTTGCTCGTCGCCGTTGGTTTCTTCCATGTCGGATTAGTCGATGATCCGCTACAAAACCTCAGTATTTCCTCCACTGAGATTCAACGATAGTTCACAAGTTCACGTATGTATGTGGATGTATTATAATACCGTATCTCCGCATGTATGTATGTATGTTCGTCCATCCACGTATGTATGTCTTCTATCTCAAGAATGCAACAATGAAGGAATATTTCAGCATTTTCATGTATTCCGTTTGTATTTTATGTCTGTCGTATGTTTGTACAGACCAGAATCTGACTGCTTTTATGGTATCGTAAACGCATCTGTGTATGTTTATTAACGTATGTTGTATTATTTATGTAACGGCGCTTGTAATAACGTTCAACCTATGTATGTAAGTATGTATGTATGTACTGTATGTATGTATTGCTTCTGTATGTATTCTATGGCATTGTATGTATGAACATCTATATATTTATGTATGCTGTTTTATCGTCAAGTGTATCTAGTTTGTTTCCATGGTTCTTGTACAACCCGCCTTTTCAATGTATCTACGTAGGTCCACTCGTCATCGCGGCTTTGTTGCAGTTTCTGACGCAACGTTCTTCTAAGACGCTTTTCCTGGTTGAAATCGCCAATGTAGCGGGTCCACATACAGAAATGTACGTGGATCTTGTCTGTATGTACAGATGCAACGGCAAACTTTTTCCGCGGCATTTGAACCGAATGGGAACCTCTTTGCAGCGTCCTGGATGACTTTGTATCCATTCTGCATCGTAAAGGTTCTTCCTAGTTCGTACTGAACCCATTTTCACAACCATCTGAAGGAATGGGAACCTGTCTGCATTTTTCTTGTTCAAACCTGCCAGTCGACTGAGGTTGCATCCATGTCTGGGTTGTCTATGTATCAATCATCTTGCTTGTACTTCCACTCATGAACCCATTTACGTATGTATGTTCATGTATGGAACCTCCGTACCGTATCGCAGTATGTATGTCCACCTCGTACTGTATGCCAATGTGTATGTACCCTGTATGTACGTCATGTATGTATGTATGTATGTATGTATGTATGGGAACCTCATGTATCCATGTATGTATGTATGTATCGTATGTATGTATCCATGTATCCTCTGTACTCAATAGTATGTATGTATCATATGTACAAATTAATGTATGAAGTACCGTATGTATGTATGGCTATGTACCTATCTTGATGTATTTATGTACGATGGAAGTAACAGTCTGCATGTATGTATGAACCATTTGTATGTAAAATCTGAAAAAATGGGAACCTGTATGTATGTGCCCCCGTATGTATGTCCACCTACTCGTACTGTGTATGTACGTATGTATGTATGTATGTGTATGTATGTATGTATGTATCGTGTATGTATGTATGTATGTACTGAACCCATTTTCACAATGTATGTATGTATGTACCGTATGTATGTATGTATGTATGTGATGTATGTATGTATGTATGTATGTATGTATGTATGTATGACATCCTATATGTATGTACTGTATAACTATGTCCTGTACTATGTATGTGTATGTATTTATGTATGTATGTATGTATGTATGTATGTACATGTATGTATGTATGTATGTATGTATGTATGTATGGGATGTATGTATCTACCTCTGTCCCTGTATGTAGTACAACTGTACCCATTATGTATGTACATTTCACTCAGAAGAATGTATGTATGTATGTATGTATGTATCCATGTATGGTACAAAAATGTATGTCCATGTATGTATGTATGTATGTATGTACGTATGTATGTATGTATGTATTTATGTGTGTACCTGTATGTAGGAATGGGAACATGTATGTATGTAAGCTTGTCCACCTATGTATGTACGCATCCACATCCTTTGGAACAGTATGTATGTATGTCCTCTATGTCTGTATGTGAACCCATTTTGTACAACCACCTCTGAAGGAATGGGAACCTCTATGCCCCCATGCTTGTGTATGTCGACTGATGTATCCACATGTATGTAACAGTATGTATGTGTGTATGTTTCCTCTATGTATGTACACTGATGTACATTTTATGTATGTCTGAAGTATGTATGTCTTCTGCTTCCCTCATGTATGTACGTATGTAAGCTTGTCCACCTATCGATGTATGCATCCACATCCTATGTACGAACAGTCTTGTACATATCCTACCCTCTATGTATGTACTGAACCCATTTATGTACCTCTCAAGTATGTAACCTCTGTACCGTATGTAAGTACGTCCACCTCCTCGACTGATGTATCCACATGTATGTATGTATGTATGTATGTATGTACTCTATGTATGTATGTATGAATTTACAACCACCTCTGTATGTGGGAACCTCTATGTATGTAAGTATTGTCCACCTCGTCGACTGATGGCGCATCCATGTCCTCTGGGCAACAGTCTTGTACTTCCGTCACACTGAACCCATTTTCACAACCACCTCTGTAGGAATGTAACCTCTGTATGTATGTTGTATCCTCGACTGACTGCATCCACATGTATGTATGTATGTATCTACTACATCCTATGTTGTACGTATGTATGTATGTACCCATTTATGTATGTATGTATGTATGTATGTATGTATGTATGTATGTATGTACACCTCTGTATGTATGTATGTGTGTATGTATGTATGTATGTGTGTATGTGTGTATGTATGTATGTATGTATGTATGTCTGTATGTACCTCCAGCCACATGTATGTATTTATGTAACCATGTATGTATGTATGTAACCTGTATGTATGTATGCTTGTACCTCAAAAACTATGCTACATCCACATGTAAAAACAGTCTTCTGACACTGAAAAAATTTAAAAAAAAACCTCTGAAGAATGGGAACCTTAAAGCGCTTTCTGTAAGCTTGTCCAAAAATCCTCGAAAAAGGGTATCCAATCTCTCTGGTGCAATTTAGGGTTTTCTCGTTCAGCCGTACAAAACTCCCAGTACTTGGACCAGCACCTCTGAAAGGACTCAACATCTACTGCTACCGCAAGCTTGTCCACCTTGTCGGCTGAGGGCGCATCCACATCCTTTGCGGAACACTCTACTACATCAACTCCTCTTCCCTCTACCTCTAGTCACACTGAGCCCATTTCCACAACCACCTCTCAAGGAATGGGAACCTCTACCGCCCCCGCAAGCTTGTCCACCTCCTCGACTGAGGGCGCATCCACATCCTCTGGGCAACAGTCTTCTACATCAACTTCTCTTCCCTCTACCTCTAGTCACACTGAGCCCATTTTCACAACCACCTCTGAAGGAATGGGAACCTCTACCGACCCCGCAAGCTTGTCCACCTCCTCGACTGAGGGCGCATCCACATCCTCTGGGCAACAGTCTTCTACATCAACTCCTCTTCCCTCTACTTCCACACACTGAACCCATTTTCACAACCACCTCTGAAGGAATGGGAACCTCTACCGCCCCCGCAAGCTTGTCCACCTCCTCGACTGAGGGCGCATCCACATCCTCTGGGCAACAGTCTTCTACATCAACTCCTCTTCCCTCTACCCATTTTCACAACCACCTCTGCCGCTCACACTGAACCCATTTTCACAACCACCTCTGAAGGAATGGGAACCTCTACCGCCCCCGCAAGCTTGTCCACCTCCTCGACTGAGGGCGCATCCACATCCTCTGGGCAACAGTCTTCTACATCAACTCCTCTTTCCTCTACTTCCACTCACACTGAACCCATTTTCACAACCACCTCTGAAGGAATGGGAACCTCTACCGCCCCCGCAAGCTTGTCCACCTCCTCGACTGAGGGCGCATCCACATCCTCTGGGGAACAGTCTTCTACATCAACTCTTCTTCCCTCTACTTCCACTCACACTGAACCCATTTTCACAACCACCTCTGAAGGAATGGGAACCTCTACCGCCCCCGCAAGCTTGTCCACCTCCTCGACTGAGGGCCCATCCACATCCTCTGGGCAACAGTCTTCTACATCAACTTCTCTTCCCTCTACTCAGTCACACTGAACCCATTTTCACAACCACCTCTGAAGGAATGGGAACCTCTACCGCCCCCGCAAGCTTGTCCACCTCGTCGACTGAGGGCGCATCCACATCCTCTGGGGAACAGTCTTCTACATCAACTCTTCTTCCCTCTACCTCCAGCCGCACTGAGCCCATTTCCACAAACACCTCTCAAGGAATGGGAACCTCTACCGCCCCCGCAAGCTTGTCCACCTCCTCGACTGAAGGCGCATCCACATCCTCTGGGAACAGTCTTCTACATCGACTTTCTTCCCTCTACTCCAGTCACACTGAACCCATTTTCACAACCACCTCTGAAGGAATGGGAACCTCTATGAGCCCGCAAGCTTGTCCACCTCAGTCGACTGAGTTTCATCCACATCCTCTGGGCAACAGTCTTCTTATTAACTCATTTCCTAAGTCATGCTTTTTTGCTGCACTGATCCCATTTTCACAACCACCTCTGAAGGAATGGGAACCTCTACCGCCCCCGCAAGCTTGTCCACCTCATCGACTGAGGGCTGTCCACATCCTCTGGAACAGAAATTACATCAAACAGCCCATCCTTTAGGGAAACTGAGTGTTTTTTCACAACCACCTCTGAAGGAATGGGAACCTCTACCGCACCCACCTCACATCTGTCCAGCTCGAAACAGGAAGGGGAACGTGATGAAAGATTCAGTTATACTTTCTTCTTCTCATTCAGCTTTTTTCACAGTAAGGAAGAAAGGCCATTCTTGTCCACTCCTCGAGATGATGGAGCATCCACATCCTCTGGGCAACAGATCCACATCAACTTCTTCCTTGTTCCATCACACTGAACCCATTTTCACAACCACCTCTTAAGGAATGGGAACCTCTACTACGCTCCGCAAGCTTGTCCATCGTCGACTGGTCCAATCCTGGCGGGCATTCTTCTTGATTTATCAAATTCTTCGGAGCTAGTAAACTGACATCTACAAAACATCTTACAAGACTGTTAATGAAATTGAAAGTAACTGGTGAACGTCTCCTACAGGTGGCTGATACTCATTTTCTATTAATCGTCCGTTGTGATAGAATTTTATTGATACCATCCACTCTCGATTGATTTGATAAATAATCCTCTGAGAAAATTCGACAATTTTATTATTCCATTGGGAAACCCATTTTCACAACCACCTCTAAGGAATGAACCACACGGATGCCAAATATGTAAAACTTGTCCACCTGGTCGAAATAACAGTATTTAAAGGCTTTCGCATTCAAGTGTTCAGGGGACAGTGAGCTCTTCGGGGACAAAAAAGACGATGAAGAACATTCTACAACATTTTTTCATCCTAACTATGATTTTTAACTGTGAATAACTGAATTTATTTAGCTATAACCAACTAAGGAATTTTTCTAGAATCCTCGTCCGGTGCAATTACCTCATATTTATTGGTGACTTCCACAATCTCTGGGCAAAGATGACACCTACTCAACCCCCAGGTTCAATGTGTTGCAACAAACCCATTTTCAAACCACCTTTTGAGGAATGGAATCGTTAAATTGCATCAGAAATGATTGACCAAATGAAATAGTGGGATGAATTACGTAACAGTCAAACAAACTATCAACATCATCATCAGCTCAATGTGGGCAGATAGATTGATAAACGAGTCCTCGGAATCGTATCGACGGCAAATTTCAAAATCCTGGACTGATCTTATCATCCTCCGTCAACCAATTGCGTTCGCCGCCACAGTTATGACGTAGGATTTTCAAAAACCTCCGAAGCAATGCACCTCTTCCACGCAATAGCTGTTTGCGGATTCTCTTTGAGGACGCATCCACATCCTCTGAAGAAGGACTGCACTACATCAACTCCTACTTGCCACTATATCACACTGAACCCATTTTATCAACCACCTCTGAAAATGGGAATTCTACGCTTTCCCAAAATTGTCACTACTCGTCAACTGAGGGAGACCATCCAATAAATTATTCTGGGGGAACTTCTTCTACATCAACTTCCTCTTCCCTCTACCTCCACGACACTGAACCCATTTTCACAACCACCTCTCAAAGGAATGGGAACTAAGATCGAGGTGGGACCCCGCAAGCTTGTCCTTATCCTGCAGTCGACTGAGAAGCCAGCCACATCCTCTGGGAACTCGATCCATCAACTCGCTCAACCGTCCGCTTCGAACGGAACTGAACCCATTTCCACAACCACCTCTCAATTATTTTGACCCAAATATAAGCTCCTCTGGGCAACAGTCTTCAACTCCTCTTCAGAATTGATCCAAATGATCGCTGAGTGTCCTAGTCGGTCCTGATTCACGGACTGACTTCAGCGAGACGATTTGTCTCCACTGAACCCATTTTCAAACACCTCTCGAAGTAACTGGGAACCTGACTTATGTTCCCGCAAGCTTGTCCACCTCCTCGACTGAAGAGTTATTACATCCTTGGGAACAGTCTTCTACATCAACTCCTCTTTCCTCTACTTCATGAATCTGAACCCATTTTCAAACCACCTCTCAAGGAATGGGAACCTCAGCTCCCGAAGGTTGTCCACCTCCTCGACTGAAGGCTCATCCACATTACTCTGGGCAAACAGCTTCTAATCAACTACTCTCACCCAAGCACACTGAACCCATTTTCAAACCACCTCTCAAACTCATGGGAACAAATACCGCCCCCGAATTGTCCAGCTTTGATCGACTGAGGGCGCATCCACATCCTCTGGGCAACAGTCTTCTACATCAACTCTCTTTTTCTACTTCCAGTCAAAACCCATTTCTGATAAAAACCTCTTAAGGAATGGGAAACTTCTTCATTGCTGTCATCATTTTTGGAACAATATAATCATGACTCCAAATTGAGTTTTATAGAGAAAACCAATAAATACTTTAATTTTAGGAACAAACGTTCATAAACAAGGTGTCCAACAAATTGTTTGAAGAGTCTCATCCACATCCTCTGGTGCAACAGTCTTCTACATCAACATTTCCTCTTCGATCCTTCACACTGAACCCATTTTCACAACCACCTCTCAAAGAATGGGAACCTCTACCAGTCACCATATTTCGCAAGCTTGTCCAAGGAACTCGACTGAGGGCGTTATCCACAAACTCTGATTCAACAGTCTTCTAATCATCAACTCTTTCCTCTATTTCTCATCACTGAATACCCATTTTCACAACCACCAAAAGGAATGGGAACCTTCTATATCGCGTCTTGTCCACCTTTCGACTGAGGGCGCATCCACATCCTCTTAGGAGCACTCATTTTTCTACTCAGACACACTGAAAATTTTCACAACCACCTCTGATCCATCCTCTACCGTCTAATATCATATTTAAGTCCACTAACAGTCTTCTACATCAACTCCTCTTTCCTCTACCTCAAGCACTGAACCCATTTGACCTCTCAAGGAATGGGATCCACTACCATGGGCAACAGTGAGTCCCACACTGAGTGGATGTTCCTAAAATACACAGCACTTAACAGAACAGAGTTCCATTTCTGAACACTGAGACCATTTACACAAACCACCTTAAAACTGTGGAACCTTAAGAAAAACCTCGTACAGACTAAACAAAAAGGGACCTTTCAGTGTTCTGGGCATTGTGGCATTTCAACTTCTCTTATCTCTTCACTCTAGCCAAAAAGAAGTAAAAATTAAAAGAAACTTAGAAGATTTAAAATCCCCGACGTTTTTCGACTGAGGCGCATCCACATCTTCTGGGCAGCAGTCATATACATCAACTCCTCTTCCCTCTACTTCCCGCACACTGAATGTTTTCGCAACCACCTCTGAAGGAATGGGAACCTCTGCCGCTTCCTGAAGCTTGTCCACCTCCTCGACTGAGGGCGCATCCACATCCTCTGGGCAACAGTCTTCTACATCGACTCCTCTTTCCTCTCACTCTCTAGTCACACTGAACCTCTTTTCACAACCACCTCTCAAGGAATGGGAACCTCTACGACCCGCAAGGCTTGTCCACCCCGTCGACTGAGGGCCATCCACCCAGCTTCTGAGAACAGTCTTCTCAGGCGCATCCACATCCTCTGCCCAACAGTCTCCTCTACTCCCTCCCCCCACCCACCATTTCCACAACCACCTCTGAAGGAATGGGAACCTCTCATGCATCCGGCCCCCACAAGCTTGTCCACCTCGTCGACTGAGGGCGCATCCACATCCTCTGGGCAACAGTCTTCTACATCAACTCCTCTTCCCCTCTACTTCCAGTCACACTGAGCCCATTTTCACAACCACCTCTCAAGGAATGGGAGCCTCTACCATGCATACCGACCCCGCAAGCTTGTCCACCTCGTCGACTGCGGGCCCATCCACAGCTTCTGGGGAACAGTCTTCTACATCAACTCCTCTTTCCTCTACTTCCACTCACACTGAACCCATTTTCACAACCACCTCTCAAAGAATGGGAGCCTCTACCATGCATACCGCCCCCGCAAGCTTGTCCACCTCGTCGACTGAGGGCGCATCCACATCCTCTGGGCAACAGTCTTCTACATCAACTCCTCTTCCCTCTACCTCTAGTCACACTGAGCCCATTTCCACAACCACCTCCTCAAAGAATGGGAGCCTCTACCACCGCAACTTGTCCACCGTCCCGACTGAGGGCGCATCCCATCCCTCTGAGCAACGGTCTTCTACTTCCACCTCAACCCTTTCCACCACCTCTGAGGAACCCCCCACCCCCCCACAAGCTTGTCCCTCCCCTGAGGACTCCCCCATCCTCTGGAACAGTCTTCTACTTCCCTCTTCCCTCTACTCACACTGAACCCATTTTCACAACCACCTCTGAAGGAATGGGAACCTCTACCGCCCCCCGCCAAGCTTGTCCACCTCGTCGACTGAGGGCGCATCCACATCCTCTGGGCAACAGTCTTCTACATCAACTCCTCTTCCCTCTACCTCTAGTCACACTGAACCCATTTTCACAACCACCTCTCAAGGAATGGGAACCTCTACCGGCCCCCGCAAGCTTGTCCACCTCCTCGACTGAGGGCGCATCCACATCCTCTGGGCAACAGTCTTCTACATCAACTCCTCTTCCCTCTACCTCTAGTCACACTGAGCCCATTTCCACAACCACCTCTCAAGGAATGGGAACCTCTACCGCCCCCGCAAGCTTGTCCACCTCCTCGACTGAGGGCGCATCCACATCCTCTGGGCAACAGTCTTCTACATCAACTCCTCTTCCCTCTACTTCCACTCACACTGAACCCATTTTCACAACCACCTCTGAAGGAATGGGAACCTCTACCGCCCCGCCAAGCTTGTCCACCTCGTCGGCTGAGGGCGCATCCACATCCTCTGGGGAACAGTCTACTACATCAACTCCTCTTCCCTCTACCTCCACTCACACTGAACCCATTTTCACAACCACCTCTCAAAGAATGGGAGCCTCTACCATGCATACCGCCCCCGCAAGCTTGTCCACCTCGTCGACTGAGGGCGCATCCACATCCTCTGGGCAACAGTCTTCTACATCAACTCCTCTTTCCTCTACTTCCACTCACACTGAACCCATTTTCACAACCACCTCTGAAGGAATGGGAACCTCTACCGCCCCCGCAAGCTTGTCCACCTCGTCGACTGCGGGCCCATCCACAGCTTCTGGGGAACAGTCTTCTACATCAACTCCTCTTCCCTCTACTTCCACTCACACTGAACCCATTTTCACAACCACCTCTGAAGGAATGGGAACCTCTACCGCCCCCGCAAGCTTGTCCACCTCGTCGACTGCGGGCCCATCCACAGCTTCTGGGGAACAGTCTTCTACATCAACTCCTCTTCCCTCTACCTCTAGTCACACTGAGCCCATTTCCACAACCACCTCTGAAGGAATGGGAACCTCTACCACCCCCGCAAGCTTGTCCACCTCGTCGACTGAGGGCCCATCCACATCCTCTGGGGGACAGTCTTCTACATCAACTCTTCTTCCCTCTACCTCCAGCCGCACTGTGCCCATTTCCACAACCACCTCTCAAGGAATGGGAACCTCTACCATGCACACCGCCCCCGCAAGCTTGTCCACCTCATCGACTGAAGGCGCATCCACAGCATCTGTGGAACAGTCTTCTATATCGACTTTCGCCACTACTTCCGACTTCACCACCACTGTCGTGGAAAGAAGTAAACCTCAGATGAGCAGCGGAATAACTCAGTCACTTGTTTCTACTTCTTACTCAACAGGTAGATAGATCTGTCTTAGTTAAGATCATTTCCTAAGTGTATGCTTTTTTGCTGCATGATCGAAATCAATCAACCTTAATCAATATATATATATATATATATATAATTCAACTCTTCATCGTTTAGGCTGTCACTGATGCGGAATGAAATTATCGAAACAGCGCATCCTTTAGGGAAACATAGTGTTTTTAACCAGCCTGCGAAATAAGCCTGTACAACCTAGTACATCTGTATTAGCTCGAAACAGGAAGGGGAACGTGATGAAAGATTCAGTTATACTTTCTTCTTCTCATTCAGCTTTTTTTCACAGTAAGGAAGAAAGGCCATTCTATCCACTGTGGAGATATGGAGTACATAAAAAAAGATCCACATGGTTCAGTAGCTTGTTATAGACCTGAAAGGAATAGTCTTAGGATGGGTTTTACTACGCTCTGCAGGTTATCGTAGACAGGTAAGTTGGCGGGGAATTCTTCTTGATTTATAGAATTTCGGAGCTAGTAAACGACATCTACAAAACATCTTACAAGACTGTTAATGAAATTGAAAGTAACTATTCAAGTGAACGTCTCCTACAGGTGGCTGATACTCTTTTCTATTAATCGTCCGTTGTGATAGAATTTTATTGATACCATCCACTCTACGATTGATTTGATAAATAATGCACTGAGAAAATTCGACAATTTTATTATTATTGGGAAACCTAAGTGCGCATTATAAATGAACCACACGGATGCCAAATATGTAAAACTGTGAATGGTCGAAATAACAGTATTTAAAGGCTTTCGCATTCAAGTGTTCAGGGGACAGTGAGCTCTTCGGGGACAAAAAAGACGATGAAGAACATTCTACAACATTTTTTCATCCTAACTATGATTTTTAACTGTGAATAACTTAATTTAGTTAGCTATAACTAACTATGAATTTTTCAGAATCCTCGTCCGGTGCAATTACCTGCATATTTATTGGTGACTTCGGCAATCTCGGCAAAGATGACACCTACTACCCCCAGGTTCAATGTGTTGCAACAAACTTCATTAACTGGTTTTTGAGGAAGGAATCGTTAAATTGCATCAGAAATGATGACGAAATGAAATAGTGGGATGAATTACGTAACTTCAAACAAACTATGCATCATCATCAGCTCAATGTGGGCAGATAGATTGATAAACGAGTCCTCGTAGTCGTATCGACGGCAAATTTCAAAATCCTGGCACATCTTAGCATCCTCCATCAACCAATTGCGTTCGCCGCCATTGAGTTATGACGTAGGATGTAGGAAAAAATTCCGCAGCAAGCACCGATTCCACGCAATAGCTGTTTGCGGATTCTCTTTGGGACGCACACGCCTCAGAAGAAGGACTGCACTGTAACCCCTACTTGCCACATATCACTTGACTTATTATCACGACTAAAAGAATTGACGCTTTCCCAAAATTACACTACATCGGAGAGCTACAACTGTTTGAGACCACAAAAATAAATTATTCTGGGGGAACTTATTCTACTTACGGTTCCTCCGCACATATAGTCGAATCAAAACGACCTTAAACTCGTGGCAGTTGCGTAAGCAGCACGAAGTGACGAGTGACTAAGATCGAGGTGGGACCCTCGCTAGCTGAACTTATCGCTGCAGTCCAAGTGAAGCCAGCGAAAACTCGAACTCGATCCCTCAACCTCGCTCAACCGTGCCGCTTCGAACGGAACTGCCAACGCTAGATTACCAAGATTTGAATTATTTTGACCCAAATATAAGCTCGGCCAGAATTGATCCAAATGATCGCTGAGTGTCCTAGTCGGCCTGATTCACTGGACTGACTTCAGCGAGACGATTTGTCTCCACTGGGCTAAACAGCTTCGAAGTAACTTAACTGCGTGACTTATGTTCGAAGTATGAGTTCGCGGAAGAGTTATTACTTTGGAGAGTATACCCGATGTTGACATGCAGTACGATCATGAATCTGACCAGCGAAATATGCAACAAATAGTGGATCAGCTCTGAAGGTGAGGGTAATGATGGTGAAGTCTCTTAAGGTTACTCTGCAAACAGCCTAATTTACAATCACCCAAGCTACTTGTGTCTTCAAATGAAACTCATTGGTAACAAATACACCAGAATTATCGTAGCTTTGATATTACTTCGAACATATTGAAATCAATAACAGAGATCTGGGCCCACAATTCTCTTTTTTAGGTTAAAACATCTCTGATAAAAAAGGTCTTACGCATTACAAAACTTCTTCATTGCTGTCATCATTTTTGGAACAATATAATCATGACTCCAAATTGAGTTTTATAGAGAAAACCAATAAATACTTTAATTTTAGGAACAAACGTTCATAAACAAGGTGGCAAACAAATTGTTTGAAGAGTCTCCATTCCACTTCAACGCTGGTGTAACTTTTTATGGATATACATTTCAAGAGTTCGATCCTTCAAGAGCTGTAAAAGCTACGGTCAGCAGCAACGACGCATTCGAGCGAGCGTGCTCTTCACAGTCACCATATTTCGGCTTTGATCCGGAAGGAACTGACGAGTTAGTTATAGCTTTCTTACAAACCTGATTCAAAAGTTGTGAATCTCAAACTTTCCGGGACGCATTTCTCATCTCTGAATAAGTCCAGAACTGTGTCGATGAATCCCAAAGAATCAAAGTAATTCTATATCGCGTCGCTACCGTTTCAAAATCTTGAGGCAAAGCTTTCATAAAATTAGGAGCACTCATTTTTTCTAGACGAAGAAAATGTGTAAATCCATCTGTCTAATATCATATTTAAGTACTAAGCATTTGATTCCTATGAGCCTGGATGTTCCTAAAATACCAGCACTTAACAGAACAGAGTGCATTTCTGAACATAGACGTGTTACAGCGAAACATTTAAAACTGTGTGTTGTTAAGAAAAACCTCGTACAGACTAAACAAAAAGGGACCTTTCAGTGTTATGGGCATTGTGGCATTTCGACTTCTGATATCTCTTCACTGCCAAAAAGAAGTAAAAATTAAAAGAAACAATAGAAGATTTAAAATCCCCGACGTTTTTGCTCATAGTAGGATCAAAACAACACCAAGCACAGGTGTTTAAGTAGCTGTGCTCGAATCGGTACGGAGGAGCGTAGCGGTTAGGATCGAGGGTAAACTTTTGCTAGCACTACTCATCGCTACAGTTCTCGATGGTTCCTCCTCGACCCGCTTACGCAACAGCAATGAACTTCATATTCTTTTGAGACGAGTATTTTACCAGTAAATCAGTGAACGGTAATAGCGGTAATAGGTTATGATGAAACCGCTATTTCGGTGTCATCGAACCAATAATTAATTTACTGCATTGACTGTATCTCATGAAACACACGTGAGAGCGGACTGTAATGTGGTAGTATGGGATTAATCACGATAACAGCCGCAATGAATACAGTGTGGGCTAAATGTGAAGGGCTTATCTCTCGCGAAAGCACCGATCACATCGTAAATCTTCTTTCCGTAACTTTTTCTTCAAGAGAAGACTGAACAACAAAATATATGGTAAGGTTAATACGGCATGAGCACGGTACAGTTGCGTAAGCGGCTGCACTCGAAGCGGCGCGGTGGAGGTGGAGGTTGGAATCAACATAGGATCATCGCACCTACTATATCCTTAGATAAATAAAACGTAAATTCCTTTTTTTTCGTCAGCGTTTTCTAATAAAATACAAGGGATTTCTAGCATGTAATTAGCAGTAACCAGTCGTCATCAGAAAGCATAGAACGCCCAATAGGCCCCCAAATCTCAGTATCTTCTTGTTACTTCGTATTGTATTCAACTCACAAACGAGGCTGCGACTGTCATCCATTATGATCTCCGCAATCTTATGATCTTTGCACTATTCTACTTTGAGTTCACCGGATGATAATTAATATTTTTAGAGCGATCGGTCAAATCAATTACATGAGTCCAGGAAATGCGAACTGTTTAGTGTTCTTCTCAGCACAGTAAGTGTTCCCTATAAGACACACTTGATAAGTTCAGAAAAAAAGAGCAGGTGGTGTGGAAGTTCTTTTTCGATTCGATAGAAAGGAAGTAGGAGACACTTTTTCCCAAAAGTTGCGACTCAAACAACCGTATTATGTTTGCTTCAGGCAGAACACAGCAGGACTTTCCGTGTTCACAACGAATGTATTCAAGAGGATCGTTGCCGTAGGATACAACGGTATTTTATATGCATTAGAGAATCTCAGGTTTCCTCTTTCCAAATTACCAACATTTACGTTCTCCCTTCTTCACAAGCATCTTACTTCAAGCAGAAAAAATCTTTTTATTCCGTAGTTTCCGGAGCATCGGACAACATTCCAACGCCTTTTAAGGAGTCTTTGCTCATAACTGATCATACCCTACACACTCCACGCAATGAGGTGCAAAAAAAAATACTGCAACCTTATTTTAAGTGACATTCGGGCAGGATATTACTTGTCCCGTAAAAATTATGGGGGAAAATGGGCCATTCTTTTTTGGTTGCCCAGCAGCGTCAATACTGTTCCTTTAGCATCATACCATGCGGGCCTCATTCACCTTATGTTAGAGTATCGAGAGCCAGTTCTACAACTGCTGAAATAGTAAAGATTCAAATCGTCCCAATTACCCTTGATATTTTCTGGAAAAGTACGGGCTGCAAATATTCACATTCCGAGAGAGATTACATTATGAAAGACTGGAAAGAAGCATACGGTTCCGAAGATTCTATGATATACCTCTCTTTCAGGAACTGACCTAAGCAGCATAGTGCCTTCCGGGGTCTCAGTGCCAGTGCCACTTAACTATTCTGAAGATGACGTTTCAAACGTCTACCAAGCTGTAATGGGCGGCTTCAGTTGAAGGTGATATGGTGATCACACTACGATATTGAGTAACAGTTCCTTGTTCTTAATTGTGAATGACGTTACTCAGCTGGTATAGTCGGGTCAAAGCGACATGAATCACGAGCGTAGTTGCGGTGCATTTGCGTACGCGCTCGGAACGGTGTGGTGGGGGCAGCAATTGGAACTGAGTTGGGACCGTCGCAAACTGCAGTGATGGGTGGTGCCAGCAGGGGTTTCACCAAGTTTCCAGCGGCTGCCCTCCACCGAAGCGCCTCAAGAGAAGTCGCGTACGCAATTGCGTACACGCTTAATGTCGTTTTGACCCGACTATAGCTTGCTTTCTGTTTATATAATTGTTGTTTTCGCTTTAAAATGACCAATGTGTGCGACATCAGTATAATGCTCACAAATTATCACTGCGTCGTATATTGCCTTAGCACATATATATATATATATATATATAATCAGCGTAAAACGAGTTGTAAGATGGCGACACGACACGTCCATCGTAAAGACGTTCACTGAGCTCGATCTACAGTATGCGAAAAAAAACTGTCGGGGGCTCCTTTTTCTTTTATTTTTATGGTCTACCATTGTTTTTCGTTTAATGTTGCATGTCTAGGACTACATAGTCATAGTGAAGTCTTTTTCCCTTAGTTCTATCGTTTGTTTCGCTGTTATAACAGCTCTGAGATCTCTGAGAGTTGTAAGGTTTTGTGACTTCTTCCAGTCCCATTTTTGTGTGACTTTGCACGATTTCATCCTTCGTAGTCGTAACATGTGGGAAACTGTTATTTCTTAGTTCAGAAGTTCCTCCTGATTCCAGGAGATTTCCTCAGAGACCAATTCGCAAGAATTGGATTTATGTCCCATTTGCTGTGTAACTGTGTTTAGTTCCCCTTTTTAAGGAAGCACTTTAGGATTTGGCTGTGATTCCGACTACAACAAACGTTAATATGCATGTTATCTTCATTAATATGAATAATAACGTTAATATGCACAATCACACAAAAAAGGGACAAGCTGAATCTCTACAAACTAGGATGTTAGAGGCATCGTATGAGCAAAAAAAAACACGCTGAAACTAAATGAATGTAACTTTTCTAAGACTACCTGAGGTTATTCACACCCTATTTCACAAAGAAAATTAGTAAAGAAGTACAAAAAATGAAATGAAAACAGGTCCGGAAATTTTCCACACACTGTAGAGGAAGTTGTGTGCACGCTCTCATCGAGACCGCGTCGCACCCTCATGCTACAACACGTTTCACGCCGACTGTATATCATATCTATATGCCTGTGCCGTCAGTATCCGACCGATTTCTGTTTACACTGAAATCTGAAAGTCATTTCTGGATACAAATAATTAATTAGAGCTCTATAGAGAGTAAAGAACTCACATTGTTAGCTCGACGTTAAGTGTTTGACATTCTGAAGTCAAATTAGTATAAGAGTAAGAAAATATCCTACCTGATAACCCTATCTTGTTTGTTCATTTTGTCCGACTATACACCATTGTCCATTATTTGTGTACATTTGCAGTACCGTAACTTCGAAAAAATGTTTTCACATGCTATACGTGCACACAAAGTAAGTGCTGTTTACACATGCAGAATTAATCAATTTTCTATCTCTTCCACTAATAAGTTCTTTTTTTAGGAAATGCAATGAGAAGTTGAGATTCTTCTAGTTCCTAGACGAAACCGTTCAGACATATGCGTAGAAATTTTCGAATATTTGTTAACAGTTTGATGAGTAATTGGCAATTGAAGAAGTTAAATTCATCACTGTACTCAGTAATTCATTCTCGAGCAAACACGAGACAGTTAAATGGGTTTTACTTGACAATGACAATGATATTGGCTTTACTGAAACCATAAAATGGTCATACTGGTTCATTTAAAATTCCTCTTCAATACGACACAGTTACAGTTCAGTAAAAATGACAAATTACGCATAAGTGTTGAGGGAGCTAGTACTCCAACCTTCCTAAACCCAGTGAGGTGGTTCCTTCACCCTTCTACTCGTACTGGAAAATTTCACGCTGTCCACAATAGCTAGTACTTACCGTATGTGGTGAAACTCATAACGTAGCAGGCCACCCCGCACCACAAGTCTGAAGCAACTATGAATCCGAAGGCTTTCCACAAGACGACTAGCGGTTTACCCCGTAGATCGAAGCCAACAGAGTTTCCTCTCGTAATATTTTCGTCTCGCATATTTTTTGTAGTATCGGTCGTGGGTGTCACATGGGAGTAAGGAAGAAAAGTAGGTTTATGCGCGGCCCCTTGCTGTTGAGAAGACAGAATATCAACAATCATCCAGAAACTCGTTAAAACCAGTGAGGTTTTTTAAGAGCGGCGGAAAGAGAGTTAAGAGAGGAGGGAGAGAGCGCCGCCACAAGTGTTCGTAATGGCTAAGCAGACTTCTTTAGGTCTAAGCCACTAAACAGGGTTGGTTGTTCTAGTATTACGTTTATCACCTTACACTGACGTTTGTAGCATTCGAATCTGAAGGGTACATTTTTACAGTTCTCGTTCGTTTGCCTCGTGATTCTCTTTATTTCCACAGTTGGTGCATAGTATAGTTGGGCCGAAACGACTTGAAGCACGGTGTAGTTACGTAAGCGCTTGCGCTCGAAGTGGCGCGATTTTGATGGCGGTCGGAATCAACGTGAGCCCATTATGAAATGCAGCGATGGATAGTGGTAGCAGAAGTCCCCACTCGATCCTAATCCATACGTTCAACCGCGCCGCTCCGAGCGCAGCCGCTTACGCGACTGTACCGCGCTTCATGACCCAACTACGCTAGCTAATGTAATTGCTAAGGCTGACCGCAGAGTTCATAGGCGCGCGGGCACCCTAAATCAACCAACCTTGTTTAGTGGCTCAGACTTCAAGAAACCTGCTAAGGTAGTCATTACGACCACTTTTTGCCCCCCTCCCCTCCTCTCCCCCACTCCCTTTTGGCCGTTCTTAAAAGATCCCGTCGACATCGAGGAATTTCTGGATCAATGTTGCTGTTCTTTATCTTCTCAACACCAAGCCGCCGCACATAAACCCACTTCCCTTCATTACTTCCTCTGTCATCTTAAGCTTCGGATTGTTTTCTTCTTGGAAGAATACAGACTCAGGCTAAAGAGAGCTAGATTGCCATGATTATGTTTGAACTATTTCTTCTGAAGAACGTGTGCTGCTAGGAAGGAGGTCTGAAATTTGGAGGCTCCACATAATGGAGACTTGATCGTACACGTACCTCGGATGTTGTGTAAACATGGAAAACGCTGAAGTGAAGGATTGATGAAATGAACTAGAGCAGCCTTCGCACCCGCCAGGGGAATCTGCGTGCCAACTGATGGACGATCTTCGATCTGTGAAGATGCTAGTTCCTGCATTGTTCTGCTACAAACAGCAAAGACTCGGACAAGCAGTGCTGCTCAAGAACTTGATTAACATCCAAAGCACGCTTAAAAGATGTCTTTACAAGTTTCCGACTCAGGAAAATGTCCCGTCTTCGCGACTCAGCGGAATACACATCGAAACCCAAACACAGACGGGTCGGCGACATTTTAAGAAGAAGGGAGTGCTGGACGACAACGAAAGCCTTGGAAAGAGTGTTGCACACTATGGAGATGCGGATGTTGAGGTGGACGATAGGTGTAACGCTAAAAGAGAAAGTATCTAACGACACTGTACGCTCCATCTTCGGCGTCGTCCCGATAACTGAGAAGATGAAGGAGGCGCGACTGGGATGGTTTGGTCACGTCTTGCGGCGTGAGGAAGATTCTGTTGCCAAAACCGCTCAGAAGCTCGACGTTCCAGGAGTGAGGCCGCGTGAGAGGCCAAAGATTCGCTGATTAGACCGTGTGAAACTGGATATGATAGATGCGCGTTTGTGTACGGCTGATGCAATGGATAGAACCAAATGGAAGACAAGAAGCAGAAAGGCGGACCCTGCAACAACGCGGGACAAACGCTAGGAAGGAGGAGGAGGAGGACGATAGTCTAAACGCGGCATAGCATGAATCTAACGAAGTATGGTTCTCCCAAGGTAAAGCTAGAAATGAGGTTGTAGATTGTGGGATCCAGGCTGGTTCCGCTCATCTCTCCCTAATCGTCGTAAAAAAAAAAACGGCGTGCGAACCGCTTTGGTTCCTACGAGATACGTTAAAAATCCTACGAGATACGTTGACTCTTTTATGTACACGCTCCGGTCACCTCAGCAGCCTATTCATTGGCCTTACTCGACTAGGCTGAGGTGAAGAGACTCCGCGAATCCTCGGTCGCTAGCTTGCGGATGCAGCGCGCGCAGAAGAGGTTGTAACTGAAATTGTCGTAGGACATGACGTCTTTCACGCCGTTTTTTGCAATCAGGAAGAGATGAGCTGGATCACCCTTGATCCGGTAATCTGCAATCTCATCTCTATACTTTCCTCTGAGGAACTCAGGTGAGATTCGAGGTATGCTGCCCTTAAAGGCATCACCCCACGAATCTGAGGTGGCACGGATTTCAGGTGGTGTATTCGTATACGGGATCGTAGATTAAGGAGAGAGGGGTGACTCCGTCCAGTTCTTTCTAATTGCCGTAAAAACGGCTCGGAAGATACGTCTTCGGGCGTTCCGGCGCGCTATTTTCTACGAGAAGTTCGATTAGAGCGCGCCAGCCTTGTGCAAACGCAGCATCTTCCAGGCCGCTTTTTTACGGCAATTAGGAAGAAATGGACGGAACCACCCTCCTCTCCATAATCTACTATTCCTTATACGAATACTCCACCTGAACTTCGTACCACCTCAGATTCGTGGAGTGATGCCTTTAAACAACATTGTATGGCCCGAAGCAAAAGTCCGCAAGTATAGTTGCATCAAAACTACCTGAGCCCTGCTGCAATTAGCAGCTGCGATCGAGGGATGGAGCCGTCGCTATCCTCACAAGGATCGCAGTGATGAGTGGAGCCAATGATGGTCCCCACGACAAGCCACGCTGGTTTCACCGCGCTGTCGTTTGTGCAACTGCACTAGGTTTCAGGTCCTTTTGACCTGACCATATCACCAGAAGTACGATCCTTTTGTTGCATTGATGTCTTCTGTTTAATGCAAATAACCAGCGCTTCTTGTTAGTTCCTGCGTGACCAGTGAAGCTAGGCATTGATGCTGAAATCACCACTTTCAAAGAGAACTTTCTGCATAGACTCTCGAGGATCTCCCTAAATAATGACCCGCAAATAAGTTAAATTACAAATTACAACTCAGTATGTCTATATTTCTGCACCTTTTTTTGCAGATGAAAGTATGTCGTTCAATGGCATCATTCAAGAAGCGCGGAGTTGTGCAATTTCATTGACCACAAAGCAAAAAAAAGAAAGCACTATTCAAATCTAGACAAATTGGTCTCTAGTTACGTCCTGAAGACGAACAAGTAAACCTAAGTCTTGGAATTCTTTGCGTGCAGCTATCCGTTACAGGAGTCCAAAACCAATAAAATCCTCTGCTTCTTATGCAGTAAACGATACGCCGGAGCGCAAAAAATCTGTATGTTACGAAATATCTGGACAGATGAGGATGAAATGATGATATGCGTAAGATTTCCAGATTCTCGTCGCAGTGCACAACTCCATAAGCTATTCTTACCTTTTCGGGGCGTCGCGCTCTAGCGTGATGAGCCGTGACGCAACCGCCAGAGGAACCTGTAGCCGTCTGTGACCGCTTAATGGCTTGTGCTATGAAGAAGCTCATTTTTCATAATCACTATGGTTATTTATTTCAGGACACACATTATGTGAATTTATTCTGGTGTTAGTGTGAGGGTAAAATGTAGTTGGAGGCGGTCACTCAGTGGCGCCCTTATTTCTCGAAGTAAATAACTAAATCACTCGGATCGCTAGTACCTAAACATTAGTCTTAGAGGATCTATGAATGTAAACTAAACTTGGTAAGAGAATAAAGTAAGTTAGAGCGTCGAGAAATAAGATCGCCACTGAGTACCTCCCCAACCTACATTTTGCCCCCGTATGACCTCCTCTTACCGCGTGGACAGGAGCAAGGATCATCGAACTGGGTTGTATATTACCCATTCTCGGAATATCCCTCACATTGCTTCTTATCATCCATAGGGTCTTCTGCTGTGCACTAACAACTAAGCGATAAAATGAGCACGGAAGCTATAGCAGAAAAACGCGGAAGACGCCTCATCCGAAGTCTTCGGAATCTTAGTTCCTTCTGTGAACAAATAGGATTACAAATATGTCTACGAAAAGTTGCCTGAAACTATGAACCATTTCATGAACTTTGTGTTCAAGTGCTCTCTTGAAAAACAACATCGTAACATCGTATGTTGATAAGTCCCGAAATCCAAAAAGCGGAGTTAACCACCTGTGTGCCCTTCCTCTCTATATCTGACGACCCGTAGCTTCTTTTTCGCGTGAATCTTCTTCTTGTAATTGTGCTTGAATACCGATTGTTGTTTTATATTATTTTTGCCATAGTTAAACCCTCTTTATTTTGTGCTAGACCCTTTTGTGTTGCCTCCAGGACGTCTCCAACATTTTAACTTACAGAACTTCCATTTGTTCGCAGTCGTTATCCACAATGATTTCGCATGGGAACGAATTCGTAAGTATTTTTTTCTTTATTATAATGAAAAGTTGAAACTTTTTTATAATTGCGCATGTGTATTGTATTAGAGTTCCGAAAAAAAATGTTCGAAGAGGGTGAAATCAGACTAACTATTTAAGTCCATAATTGGACAAAGTTTACTACAAAATACTTTACTTATCCTATGAAAATTATGGAACAATACTCACGAAGTGGTTCCTCACACTATCGATTTGTTTGGCATATTTTCCTCTTGTCTGATGATGCATCTAACTGTGTTTTAGACCTTTTATTGTTTCTATTTATTGTTGTTGATTTATTTTTTATGAAACTGCTTTTTTACTTTTAGTGTGTAGTTATATGAACTGATATCGGAGAGCTTATATAATGGTGAATGAATTGTCGCCTGCGGAGATCTCGACGTTATGGCTGCTACACGATCGCCACACCACCAGGCATGCAGTACGTAGTGATTAATGGATTCTTACATTTCTTTAGTTGACTTATAGTTAGATTATCCATCATCGCCCGGTAATGTCGATCGGCTCGCATCTATTCCACACTTCCCAAGGTTTTGCCGTAGATATAGCGCAAGGTAGAGGGAATGCAGGAATTGCAATTTTAGCTCATATTATAATACGTTAACCAAAATCTTCTTTTACATCACGGCGTACTCGACTTTGTTTTTGGTTTCACATCACGACGAACCTAAAGAGTTTATCAGAATACAGTTAGCGTAAAAAATGTGGACACGACGGATTCCCGGTGAAGGAGTGCATTGAGCTCTCTCTATAGTATGCGGAAAACTTTCTGAGCCTCTTCTTTCTGATTTTTGATTTCTTTTTATTTTTTAAAATTATTTCTATTAGTGCATGAATTGAATTACGGGCGCAGCGTGATTCGAGTGGGGGGGGGGTCGATCTTAGTGTGGAATAAGCAAAAGTTCTCAAGGTATGAGCTAAAGGTCTGCAGGTAAGTACGAAGGTCTGTTACTAACGTCTATGAAACCTAAGCATTGGTCTTAGAGAACCCATGACCGATAGACTAAAGCTATAAGGTATGTTCTAAATCCCCTACCACGTTCTCCTTATCGAGATACATAGCGCCGGATTAGACAGTCATTTTTTCCTTTTTTTTTTGAATGAGGTCATTTCTCATTAGTTTTCTTCTTTTTTCATCCTGCCCTCAGCTCGCCTCCAAGCTCTCTCCTTGTAATGATCTAATTCTTATCACATTTTTCCATAGTTATGTACGATTTTCATCTTTCGTAGTCGTAATACGAAGAAGACTTCTTCTTAGTGGTTCTGGAGTTCTTCCTGGTTTCACGGCATCTCCCGAAAGACTAAACTTTGTAGGGATCGAATTTCTACCCTTTTATGTAACTATGCATAGTTAACTTTCATCTAGAACGGGTTCAGGGGTTTTATTATGTTTCCATTTTCACGAAACGCTACTCTTTCATAGCTTCACAAAAAATGGGCAGAACATGAATCCCTGGAGACTGAGATCTTAGAGGAGCAAAACAAATGGCAAATGTGTGAAGGACTTTGTCAAGTCTATATAGTTCCATCCATGAAACATACGAAAATCATGATAAAAGCTGTAAAAAGCAAATGGAAAAGAAGTGGGGGAAGTTTTCCGTATACTGTTGATAGGACTCTGTGATTGCCTTTACAGAGGCTGTTTTTGACAGCCAGAATTTGATTTGAAATCGTTGACGAATGCGCCGGAAGCTCGCATTAACTGCGATGTTGGGGAACGTCTGTGTTTTTCTGTGTTTGTATGTATCCAAGTGATCAGGTAGAGAGATGCGTTTGATATTTTTAGCTAATCTCCATTTTTCATCCCCTCGCTATCGGCCGTTCGCTCATTCGTGCGTCATTCATGCGTCAACAAACTTAAAAACAACAAAACATAAAATCGAATGGTTAGAAACCGAAAAAGGTATGGGCCATGCCATGGAAATTCTATTTCCTGCCTCTTACACACTTACTTGGCCGACTCGATGCAAAAACTCCATGCCTCCTACGCCTTTTTTAAGTTCTAGTAATTTAATTTTATGCAGTGTTTTATTTATTTATTTTACTCTTTTTATTTATTTTTATCCTTCAATCGAAAAAAAACTCCCATATGAATTGTTCTACTTCTCCTTAGCTCATCAGTTCTGCGACTCCACTACTAGGCGCATCCAGTGAGCCAACTAAGCGTCAAGTGATGAAGTGGTCCATATCTTTTTCAATTTCTAACAATTCAATTTTATGTTTTGTTTTTATACTTTATATTTATTGGATTTTTTTTTACTTTTTTTTCTGAATTTCCCATATGAGTTGGTTAAATTAAATTGAAATTGATGTGGATTTTTAAATTTCTCATATGAATTGTCCTACCTCTCTCGAGCCATCACCAACTTTTTCTTAAACTTTTTCAAGTGATTAAAAGAAAGAAAGTGTTCAGCGTTTCGCTCACTTCAGGAAAAATCTTTATCCTTCATAATTTTCAGGAATTCTGAAGCAGTTAAATAATCTTTTCACTATGATGCGAAACCGCTCATCTTCTTATTTTCGGCTTATGTCAATTTCCTATTCGTGTACATTTGAGCAGCACAAACAATTTTTTCCAGTACATACTTGTGTTTATGGAAGGTGTACCTGCAAATTCAGACTTTTCCCTCTTTCTCGATTTCAAGTTCTCCTCCATCTCTGTTCCCCTGTGCTTTTTTTCCCTTTCTTCATCTCCGTTCCCCTGCACTTTTTTTCCACTCTCCACCCCCATTGGCTGCGGTTTTTCCCCCACCTCCATCTCCGTTGAATGCACTTTTGTTTCCTTATGCCATTGTTCAATTGAGATCTTTTTCATTCGACATTTTTTTCTCCTCGAAGAACTCAT
Source organism: Necator americanus (assembly GCF_031761385.1). Taxonomy (NCBI): domain Eukaryota; kingdom Metazoa; phylum Nematoda; class Chromadorea; order Rhabditida; family Ancylostomatidae; genus Necator; species Necator americanus. The sequence goes on from NC_087375.1 coordinate 7,994,076, forward strand.
TTCTAATTAATGTGCTGAGATGAAAAAGCGTAGGAGGTAGGAATGACTGCGTGCTTCCGGAAGGGATTTGTTCAGGAAGAATCACTCGTGTTTCTTCCTGTGAGTCTACGCCACTCATAGTTGGGTTCTACCGTTAGCTTCTTCTTCAGAAGTGAATTGGAATAACTGTATTCCTTTTGAAAGAATTATTTCAATTTCTTTCTTTCTTTTTGAAGAATTAACTCCAGTTTATTTCTGTCTTTTTTTTGAAGAATTTTATTCAAGAAATATTAACCATTCTGATGAAACATGGTTATGACAATCGCTGTTCTTATGGATTACCGATGGTTAACGGGGGTTAAGATACTTAGGTTACTTCGAACTTCCGAGATTGATGAGGGCAACTGCTTGTGCTCTCATCAATCTCGGAATCTCAGAAGGGCGCATGAATATGAATGTGAATACGAATTTAACATGGATATGAATATATGAATGTTGAACGGATGAATATGAATTTATGAATATATGAATTTAGCGTTTAAAATCGAATTTCTACATACTTATATCCATTTTAAGGTCATATTTATTTATTTATTTATTTATTACGCTCAAATGCGTGCCCAGAGTAAGAGGCAAGGAATGAATACAAATGAACGATAGAAAATGCAGCAACGAGAAAAGAGTAGAATGAGAATAAGCAGGGATGAGTCACGCGAACAATAAAGCAAGGGACGATTTAGTAGTTTATTTATATTTACATATACAGCCTAAATAATTAAATAATTGTTAATTCTATTACTGAGATGCTCATGAACAACGCGTCGTTGCGGATAAGCAGAGGCGGCGAAACTATGTATTCTCTCTCCTTTTTTTTTATCTAAACATTTTTTTTGGTACTTATCGTGCCGCCAACAACTATATCAAATAAATTTTATTCACAATTTTTTTTCCTCTCGGAATGAATCGATTTTGGAGAAGTGTGGAAAAATTTGAGTTTTTCCGCTGAATTATAGCAGTTCCCTATACGGATTTAAATTTTATATGTAGGTCCGCATAGCGTTCCCTTTCTTCTCATTTCGGAGATTTTTTTTCACTCACACCTATTGTTATTTGCTTTCTTAAGACTAGTTGTGAAGTGAAAATAGCGTTCTTCTTTATGTTTCAAGTTTCTTTCTTTATATTTCCATTCTATGTATTTATATTTCTTTCTTTCTATTTTTTATATTGTTTACATCTCTCAATTCTTAACTATCCTTTCCTATAATCTATTTTCATTCATATCTTCTACTCCAAAGTACTGGTAATAAGTATTGAGCGGTTCAAGTTGTATTAGTAACGAAATGTTCCGCTTCTGCCTCCGTGGCGTTCTGGTAAACGAAGCGTAAGAAGCACATCATTTCAGACAATTGCTTTAAAATGTTACTCCCCTATCTCCCGTGAAAATGTGGTGCATATGTTTTTGAATTATTCATTTCGAATTTTGAAATAACTTTTTGACTTCATAAGTGAAAATTTTTTCGAAAAATCCACTCAAAAACATTTTCAGTGCAAAAAAGAACTGTGTAATCATTTTTGAAGTCCGTCCTACGTACATACGTTAACGGAGTAAAGAAGCGGAAGTAATATGTGAGCGATATGCAATGAAGTGTGGACAACAGCTCAGCTCTATCGCTTCCCCGAGCCCGAGTTTTCGCCGGACTCTTTTTTTTTCGTGTAGTGGATTTTTGATGTGAAGTATTGACGGATACACCGAGGACCAAACTTCATGCAAATCCATCACCAGGGAACGTAAGGATCCGGGAGCGGAATGCAAAAATGTTTTTGGAGGTGCATTCCATCCTATTTCGATGTGGATTTTTCACATTGAAAAATAAAACGCTCACCACTTGCATAAAATTAGGTTGGTTACAATTAAATAATTACATAAAATGATTCTTTTTCTTCTTTTCTTTCCTTTCTCTCTTCTTTCTTTTCTTTTTTCTTCTATTTTTGTGCCGTAGTCGTGGTTACGCTACGATTCAACTTCATCCACTAAGAAAGGAGAGACTCGTCGCGAACTCGATCCAGGGGATTTTCCATTTCTTTCTCCCTTGCTGCCTCGTTCCTCATTGTACTCCAAAGATTAGGCTGTTGAACACGTTCTTCGTCACTCTTCGTTCAAATTTCGTATCTTTTAATTATATCCTTTATATCCTTTTAATTAATTTAATCCTTTTAATTACATCCTCTACATCCTTTTAATTGATTTAATCCCTTTAATTATATCCTTTATATCCTGATGCTGCGAGATAAGTTTATGGAAAGTGAGCCGCCAGTTACCACTGGGAAGCAGGTTCAAGTATTGAGTTGACGTGGTTGCCTTTTAAAACGTGAGTCATGGGGATTTTTCCTTTTCAATGCGTGAAAAATGCATATAGAAATAAAAATTGTTTTCGGAACATCTTATTTCATTCGATAAAGAATTTCAAAAATGTCTACAGAGATAGAAAATGTTTTCAAAGCGTTATGATCGTTGAGTAGAGAATTTTTCCAGAATCTACATCATTGTTTTCATCAACTATTTAATTTTGTCAAGTCTTTTTTTCTGATTTTTTTCTATTACGTCTTTTTTTTCTGAAATCTAATGTGAAATTAGCAAACCAGAGCATTTTTAACACCTCTGATTGTTTTTTCATCTGCATTTAATCGGGGTGATAAGGTCGCTGAAGCTGTTTGTCATATTTGTATTCTGTACGAAGGGGATTGAATGAGACATGAAAAAAATTAGAAGAAGGAGGAGAAAGATGTGAAAAAGTATGAAAAAATACGAAAATATCGCGTGGGAAAAATCCCGTTAGATTTATCAGAAAAAAGTGAGTTTTTGTTCGCTCCCACTGTAATTAGTCGACTAAGCGGTCTAAGTTCAGTTTTCGAGGTCAAGACTGATTTCCATTTTTTTGTATTTTTTTTTAGTCGTGAGCAATCGGTGGGTGATATTTCAAGCATGTAACTTTTTATTCTCTAGAAATAGCACCAATTTCAATTTAGACAACCCTGTCGTCTCGATTTAACGCAAAAAATGGTGCCAGAAGCTCCCACATGTGTTCAATGGATATCCCACTTCAATTATCTTTAAAAAAAACAGAAAGAGAAATTTATAAAATTGAGAAAATTACATAAGAGTGAGAATACCCTTTATTGAGTTGTGTATGACATTTTAAAGACAATTTTTTTGTATTTCTCTGTCTATTTTCCATTTTCACGAAAAAAAAAACATTCATGACTTATTCCTCAACTCATTACATGTTGTTTTCTGGCGCACGCGGGAATTGAATAGAAGAATTGACATGTTCCTGCTTCATACTGTAACGTGATTTATTAAAAGGACGGAATGTCTATTTTTGTGACATTTATTTTTACACAAGGCGACAGCTTTTTGAGGTTCTCTGCCATAGAATTAGAATTAGAATTTAAAACAATTACATTTACTGAATATCTCTATTCCATTATACTTTTTCCTCCATTGTGGATGGATTTTTTCTAATGGGAAGTTTATGAGAAACAATTTATAAATAGTTCTATTCGATGCTGGTGTGTAGAATTTCCGCCTCAAAAGAGAGCCCATAGGAAATTATCAAAAACTTAGTGGAAAATAAGAAATTTATGGAATTAAATTAACAATTTCCTTAAAGGCATCACCCCACGAATCTGAGGTGGTGCAGATTTCAGGTGGAGTATTCGTTTACGAGATGGGAGACTACGGAGAGGGAGGTGATTCCGTCCATTTCTTACTAATTGCCGTAAAAAACGGCCCGGAAGATGCGGCGCCGCACAGGGCTGGCGCGCTCCAGCCGAACTCATTGTAGAAAATAGCACGCTGGAACGCCGGAAACCGTATCTTCTGGGCCGTTTTTTTACGGCACTAAGTAAGAAATGGACGGAATCGCCCACCTCTCCATAGTCTCCCATCCCGTATACGAATACTCCACCTGAAATCTGTACCACCTCAGATTTGTGAGGTGATGCCCTTAAGCTTCAAAGATCAAATTCATCTTTGGGAGCGTTCTGGATTTTCGTAACCTCCGCCCTTGTTTTATTGAATACGTGCTCTACGAAGTACATCCAACCTTGCAGCAGGGAAAAAAAATTAAATTTCGAATTGTTCCGCACAACTAAAATTAAAACAATAACAAATTTACTACAACTAAAATTTCTGTTGGCAAGGGCGGCTTCATGGTTATGTAAGAAAAACTAGGCGTTGAGAAACCTCATCATCATCTCTAAGATAAAACTACCGTATATCCGTCATAAGCTTAGTGAAATAATGTTGACAACAAAATCACAGCCTCAATAAGGGTTGAAAGGAGGGGCTTGAGTCACGATGATCGAGGTGATTCCGTGAAACAAAAATTTCTGCTCACAAAAGTCTTCTGCTAGAATCTTCTTTGATTAACATCAGCATCAGTCCAAAATCGGCGCAAAAAAGAATTTATCATTTTCGAAACAGAAAAAAATTCATTCGTATGCCTATGTGGGTTTTTACTTGGATATATGGATAAGATTTGATCTCCTACGCTTCACTCTACTCAACTATAGTGCCGGTAATAAGTAAGGTCCTGGTGAGGAGCATTCGAATATGTGTAGCTGATTAATATTCATCACTATTCCTCTCATTATCCATCCTTATCAGTATTTTTCTGCGGATAACGATTTTTTTCTGTGATTTTTGATGACATAAATTCCACTCGCTCTTTTTTTCCCAAACTTTGATGGCAGCGAGTAAATTGAAATGTATTGTTGATGAAGTTTGTTACTAATCCTCTCTGCGGCTCAGTGGAAGCCCCCTGGACACTACTTTTGTTCCAAGGTGTATTAATATCCGCCAAGAGAAGGACTGTGTCAGGCTCCATTGGCAATAAATTTAGTCAGGATTTTTTTTATATTCTCTGCTCTGTCTCAGGCAATATGTCTTTCTCCTTTTTTCCCTCTTTTTGTGCACCATTGGTGCACTAAATAAATAAATCATAGTTGAACGTGAATGCAATTTCGCTGACGCTTGTTTAAAGTTTTCCTCCTAAATTTCTTACTAAATTTTTTCCTGGTGATGTTTTGTGGTCATAGAGTTCGGGTTAGGTAGATTACGGAAACGAACGTAACGTAACGTCTGTTTTATAGATACGATACAAGGCAATCTTTCCAAAATTTTGTGTCGACAGGTTTTTTTTACCGATTTTTTTTTATTTCTTTCCTAATTTCGTCCAATCTACCTACCCCTTAGCAATTTATTATTAGGCGAAAGGGATACCACGAAGCAAGCGTGGTGTGGAAACTCTGGGAGAAAGCGTAGAGTTCGAGCTGTAGATTACGGAAACGAACCGCCCAATTTCCCCTAGTCGTCCGGAAAAACGGCGTGCGACCCGCTTTAGTTCCTACGACGAGCGTTAGAACGCGCGCCCTTGTATACGCTCCGGTACCTTCAGCAGCCTTTTAATTGGTTTCACTTGAGTAGGCTGCTGAGGACCCCTCATTGATCGCGACCGCTCGCCTATGGACGCGGTGCGTGCACAATGGTGGCGCGTTGTAACTGATTTTGTAAGAAGGAACGAATTCTTTCACGCGGTTTTTACGACGACTAGGGGAATTAAGCGGAGTCACGCTTGCTTCCATAATCTACAACCCTATCTTTACGTTCTCCCTAAGGTTTCCATAATTTCGTGATACGCTGCCTTTAACTATTTTTAACAAATCTTCCTCATTTCAGCAGCGTCCTAGTAGTTCATATTAGGACGTTACTGGAATGAGGAACCTTCAGCAGCCTTTTCATTGGTTTTACTTGAGTAGGCTGCCGTGGACCCCTCATTGACCCGCGACCGCTCGCCTATGCACGCGGCGCGTGCAAAAGGATGACACAACTTGCAACTGATTTTTTATTCGATATTTATTATTTGTAATATGGCAGAGATTATTCTCATCAGTTATCATTCACAGGCGTGGTGATCCCCATACTCTGTCTTTTGTGTTACGTAACAAACTGGTGTGCGGAAGTGAAGCGAATTTGGCGAGCAGGCCGATCCACCGATGAGGAGCTGGTGAAGCTGAATCCGAGGAGTGTCCAAGGTTAGAGTGCTGATCATTTCGATGCTTTATGTCCTACTTCTTTGTATTCTGAAAGTGAGGAAAAGGAAAATGGGCGTCGATTCCTCCTATTATCATATTTTCGGCTTTCTGGTTTTATTTTATTTTTATGGTAATTGTATTGTATTTTAGTTCTTTTTCCTTTCATGAGAATAATGAATCGAAGGATTGTTCGGTTAACGTTTGAAACTTTCACTTCACGCCGGTGCCGGAAGCAGATGCTTAGAATTTTGATTTCGATTTCTTTGCAAGTTTTTTTTTCCGAATGTTTATTTCAGCGCATTATCAGACCTTCAAGACTTTACTAACGTCTAGTTTTGACGAATGTCAAAATAATAATTTAGTACTTCCTCAAAAATTATAAATTTCATTTTGAAGTCGAGCAAAAAATTCTAATTTTCGGCAGAATTCTAGATCGTTAGAGAACATCATTTAGGATAATGTGAAAAGATAGGTTAGGCTATTTAAGGTGAATGGAATTGCGTCTCGTTTAAAGGATTGAATAGAATTATGAATTTATGAATAGTATTTTTTTCTTTCATTAGAATAATGAATCGATGAATTGTTCGAGTAACGTTAGAAACTTGCAAGGCAGAGTCAGAAGCTCATGCTTAGAATTTTTTTTCAAATTTTTTGCAAACTTTATTCTTTTTCAAATATTTGTTTCAACATATTATCAGACACGTTCAGAACTTTGCTAACGACTAAGATAATAGTATTGATTCCACAGCAAAGTCGTACAAGTCGCCTGAACGGGTAGCCTTTTTAGGGTATGACGAGACATTCGAGGAAATCCATCTCACATCGTTCGAACCGGCTAATAACAAAATTTTCGAGTACCAAAGCTCTTCTCGCTGCCACAAAGTGCACGGCGTATTCGTCAGAAAACGCATTTCAAAGGCAGCGTTACGGAGATGCTACTAGTTTTGCAGAAATATCTACTATTGGAAGAAATATTGCATATTGCACATTAATATTGTACTTTTTCCCACGTAATCCAGAGATCTCGTAAGCCGGTCATCATCTCCCAAAAGTTTACAAAAAAAAAATCGAGAAAAATCAAGAAAACTGCGAAAAATAAGCTGAGTAATCAGAAAAAAAAGTAACCAGAGCGGAGCTGACGGCTAATATTTGTAAACAGAGGATTTTAGACCCGAACCTGGCAAGATTTCACTGAACCTGAGAATAAAATGCGCAGCAGTCAGAAAACCGAAAAAATCAGGATATTATTGAGAATTATCCGCGTATTATATCCGTGTTTCGTTAGTTTCGCAGAAATATCTAGTCGTGGAAGAAATATTGCAGATTGCATTTTATTGCTGCATTTTTTTCAATGACGTAATGCAGAGACCTCGTAAGCCTGTCATTACCTCCCAAAACGGAAAAAAATCGAGAAAATTGCTTCTTAAAAAAGTAACCGGGGCGGCTAATATCCATAAACGGAGCATTTTTGACCCGAACCTGACAAGATTTCACTGAGCTCAAGAAGAAAGTGTGCAACAGCCAGGAATTTGATAAAATCGATATTATTGAGAATTATCCGAGTATTTTATTCGTGCTCGGCGTATAACAAAGCCCGTTCGACAGGATTTCCAAAGATATTAAAGACAGAACATCACAAAATTGACAATATTGAGTTCAGGTTCTAGATAATGAGCACAGTCATCCTTAATTCTCCTTAATCGCCCTTACGCGCCACGTCCGCGAGACGCGTAGCGAACGTCTCGCGGACGTTGCGCGTTTACAAGGGTGACATGTCCTGAGGTATCGCAAAAAAATTGAATCCGAACCTTATTTTATCCACGAGAGATTGATTGTGTTTAAAAGCAGCTCATCACGAAAGTGACGTTGTTGGGAAAACTGGGGAGAAATATAGAGTTGAAGGTGTAGATTGCGAGTATGAGTGTGGCTCTGCTCAATTCCTCCTATTAGACAATATAAGGTCTTGAAAAACAGCGTGAAAAACGGTCCCAGTTCCTACGAAGTACTTGAGAACGCACCGCCCCTACACATGCGTCGCAGCCACCAGCGAGTGGTCGAAAATCAATGAGGTCTCCTTAGCAGCAGCCTATTCAAATGGAACCAATCAACTGGCTGCTAAGAGAACCGAAGCGTGTACAGGAGGACGGACGCGTTCTAACATGCCTCGTAGGGACAAAAGTTTTAGTTTCCCACGCGCGCCTATTTTCATGAGAATTATGCTGAATTGAGGCAGGCCTATCCGCTCCTATTCGTAATCTACTCCCCGAAACTCTATCTTTTCCCTCACTTTTTCCAGTGGCACCAATTTCGTGATATGCTGCCCTTGAAGCCGCTGCAAGCAAGCTATCACTGAGTCTGGGAAGTGCATAAGTATATTAGTGCAAGTGCACAGCAAGTGCTGCTTTTTCTGATCCTCTCAATCTTTTTTTTCGTCTTGCAGTATCTATCTCCGAATCGGGTACTCCAATTGTGTCCGTTCAGCCTGTCACGCCTCATCGAGTGAGTATTATTAGTTTTTTTTTATTAGAATATATGTCAATTTTTTTTATGAAATAAATTGCTATGAATGCCTGCGTTTATCGTGTGTACTTGGAAGACATTTCAGAAGCCGGTCCTGTTCAAAGGTGCCACATCAGTTGCCTGACTCAATAATATTCTCAATGTTTGTGACTTTTGTCGAAATTTTTAAAATTGTTGTTTATTGATGAGCATATGTGGTTATGATGTGCAACGTTTGTATAGATATCTTTTAAATTCATTTTTTGTCACTCAATTTAACGATGAGATGTACTGTAACACTAGTGACTTCTATTGGTTCGGAAATGATGTAATTTTTTGAATTTTCCTTTCAATTTCCCGTTCTCTTGCACTGTATTCATAATCCGTATGAACCGGATTCCTCTTCTAATTCCGATAAATTCTAATTATCGATCAGTTGGGATCAGTCGAATTAATTTGTCATTCACAAAGTGATGAAAAAAAATCTCATTCCCAAATTATTGGATCCTTGAACGATACGGTGATAAAATTTTTAACGAAAACTTAATGATTGTAGTTGATTAAAGGGATTCTCCAAAATTTTTGTCGTGCTAAAGAAATGCTCAATTCATAGTTTAATGTAAAAATTATATGTATCTATTGAACCATGTCTACTTATTTGCTCCTAAACTTCAATCATCCGGAAATTTCCGTTCCCTCAACAAGAACCATTATAGCAGCCATAAAAGAACGATAGTCGAAGGGAATTCGTTGATGGTTTGCCTCCTTTTTCGTAAATTTTCCCTCCCGTTTTCTGTTAGTTATGTATTCCTCCCGTCCTCTCACTCTACAAAAATTCTGCTTTCTTTCACGGCTTTTTTTGAAAGGTATTCTTGCTCGGTCACTTGTCGTAAAATCAGATTATTTTTTAAATGCTAAAATATAGTGGGTGGAAAATATCGCAAAGTATAACGGAACCAGTAATGAAATCAAGTTACCATGGCTTCGTATAGTATATTCCTAAATCTGTCATTCCATTCCTGGTCCACAAAAATGGAGAAGAACGAAACTGACGTAATTCTTAAACCTGTTGGAAAATTTGGAGCTCGGAGTGTAGACTAAGAGTAAGCGCGTATCTCCACTCATTTCCTCCGAATGGTCCTGGTAGATGGCGTGGGAACGGCGTTTTTCCTACGAGCTACGTTTGAACTCGCTCCACTGGAATACGTGCCGGTCCCTTCAGCAGCCTATTCATTCGCTTTAACTGAATGGGCTGGCGAGAAGTCCTCATTGATCTTCTACCGTGCGCTCGTGGACGGCGCACAGGGGCATGAGACATTTTTACTTACGTCTCGGGAAGAAACGCCGTTTTCCACGCTGTTTTTCAGGATTAGAGGAAATTAGGCATGATTTACACGTCAGTTTCGTGATATGCTAAACTTCAAACTTTTTGAAAGTGAAATGTAAGAGATTACTTAACTTGTGTGAGCTCCTGCACAGCTGAGTAACCGCGTGTGTTGTGTCTTCCTAGACACTCATGGATCCATCCGGGCTATTCGAGATATTCTCGGCCACTATTTGATAATTTCGACAAAGGTGTATTCCAAGAAGGATTTATCAGATGAAGAGTGTGGAACGCAAGCAGCGATCCTCAGGTCTGCTCTATAGTGAAAAGCTAACGTAGATGTCGGTCCTGGATAAGTACTTGGCGAAAATAGGCACTAAATCCCAGCGTTCGAACCAACTGAACCTCGTGGGCAAACGATTTGGGTGAGCAACAGAGAGAGTTTTTTGTGTAATGTGAAGGGTTCGATTATAGACTGTGTTAAGATTCTATTGCTCGACTTCCAATGAACTTCGGCATAATAAGATGCTATATGGAGTTTTGATTAGCTGTTTGGATCTGTTAAAGTGACTAATTTAAGCTATAAATTTTGCTGCACGATCTGAATTCGATCAAAGTTCGCAAAAGGAGATTTGATTCTTACAAACAAACAAACAGACAAACAAACACACACATTATATATATATATATATATATATATATATATATATATATATATATATATATATATGACGGAAAAAGCTGGTGATAGGAGATCTTTTCAATAGCAACCACTGTTGTTTTGTTTTCTTTACTTCTTTATCACTCGAAGGTTGCAGCCACAACTGAACTCAGTTTAGCTTACGAAGAAGTTGGAGGCGGTCGCCATCTCATCAATGCTCCAATGACCTCTCTTCTAATAGGAGCGAACGCACTCGTTCTCCTCATCGTTACAACTGCTCTGATCACTTGCAAAAGAATCGCCAAGTCGGCGAAGTCTCTCAGAGAGCGGGAGGCAGCTGGAAAATCGGTTAGCAGTGTTTTCCATCACAAATCTTGAGCTCACTGAATTTCTTCAGTCCCGTTCACTTGACAGCTCAACAAGAATGCCAGAAGAAGATAGCATTGTGGAGTCTACTCAGAAGGAAGACTTATCACCGTTAGTTGATTAATTCATGAGGGGATGAGGGCAGATGAGAGGAACCACCCCGGATCCTACAATCTACATCCCCATCTCTAGCTTTTCCTTCACCACATCAGATTTGCGGTGTGCTGCCTTTAAGCTTACGGAGTTTCCATGAAGCCTTTGCGATGCGCTTTGAGATGACAATCTCGATAAAGAGAGCCGTAGGCGACGACGAAGTCCAGAAAAGTTAACTGCATCGAAAACCGCTTCCACACTTCAGTCACACTTCTGATAACTCCTGGTCAATCGTTGACCAGGACGAAGGCCAGATTACTCATGACAGGTTTTTCTTTCCGATGTTTGATAAGCCGATTTAGGAAGACCTACTCCAAAACCTTGCACTATATGCATGCACCACTGGAGCAGTGATACAACACAGCTGCTAACTTGTTGATAGTCGAATTTAAGCAACAACCAAGATTGTCAAAAAATTTAATTACGGCTAATGTTTCGGCGTTGTCGCCTTCGTTAGCCGTAATAAAGTTTGTCAACAATCTTGGCTATTGCTAAACTTGACTTTCGCACAGCTGCTAACTTCTGTCCCAAAAAAAAAATTTTGTCGGTATCTCCGGTAATCCTTGGTTGTCTATTTTTATGATAGTTCTATTAACCATTTCTCCTTCCGTTAATCCACAATGACGAACCATCTTCATCATCTTACTTATCACTCGAAGAGGTGTTGCGTTTGGTGCTCAGTGAAGGTGTGTGCTGGTCTTCCTGCAAAAAGTGTGACGAGCTCCTAGGAGACCCTTTCCTCTTACTATTCATAGCATTTCACTTTTGTTTTGTATAAAGTGTATGGAGGCAGGCGTAGCACCGTCGAAAAGAGGTTGTGTTGTGGCTGTACGATCGAACGGAAGTTCGAGTCTCGTCTAGTGGCAACCGAGTATTTCATCCTTCCGGATCGATAAATTGGTGCCAGACTTGTATATGAGGAAAAGCGCTAACTTCGTTAATCAATTCGTTCGCCGAGTCATTGCAGGGCCGCATGTGCGTCCATAAACCTCAAACGGTTCTTAACGGCATCACCCCACGAATCTGAAGTGGTACGGATTTCAGGTGAAGTATTCGTATACGTAATAGTAGATTATGGAAAGGAGTGTGATTCCGTCCATTTTTTCCCAACTGCCGTAAAAAACGCCCGGGAAGATGCGGCGCGTGCACAAGGCTGGCGCGCTCTAATCGAACTCCTTGTGGAAAAAAGTGCGCGTTCGAAGCCGTATCTTCCGGTCCGTTTTCTACGGCAATTAGGAAGAAATGAACGGAATCACTCTTCTCGCAATAATCTACGATCTCGTATACGAATACGCCACCGGAAATCCGTACCAGTTCAGATTTGTGGGGTGATGTCTTCAAAGCATGTTATGTGCCAATGCTTCATTTTAATTCAGAATCGTTTGAGGTTCATGAACGCGGGTCTAGCGTGTGCGATAACTTGCGGGGAATTAGGTCAAAGTTTTTATCTTCCCAAACAAGTTTTTTTTTACCAATTTATCGATCAAAAAGGCATGAAAGGCTTGGTTGGCACTAGGGCGGTTTCGGGCTAACGATCGATCGTGCGGTCACAGCGGAACCTCTTATCGTGTGTGCTACGCCCACACTCTTTAACAAGTGATCATTAGTAATTCAGTGGTGATTCCTTGCGATTGCCTATGAATATGAAGAAAAAGGCGCAAATGAATGTCAAGAAGACTAGGATTGAATCTGGATCCTCCACTGATGTGATTGTGGTTCCGCTTGGAAAGGCCCAAAAGTTTGCCAACATATTTATAGTAGTATCAAAACGAAATGAAGCACGGCGCTGTTGCGTAAGCGGCTGCACTCGAAGCGCTGCGGTGGAGCGTACCGATTAGGATCGAGTGGGGACCCATACTAGCGTGGCTCATCTGGGAATGGTTCCACCTCGATTCCAACCGTTATCTTCAACGCGTTGCTTGGAGCGCACCCGCTTATGCACCTGCACCGTGGTTCATGTCGTTTTGACCGTGAGTGGACTATACTTTCACTCCGACTGTAGTTGTAACACCGTGATTTATAGCGCAGTGGTAACTCGAAACAATATGACAAAGCCAGAGAGACGAAAACGTGACCAAAGTAGGACATCCAGAAGAGATTCTCAGAAGAAGGTCGGTTATACCTTCTTACAGCGTGCTCGTGTTGAACATGACAGTTATGTAGTGCGTGCGATACTTCAACAAGATTTGTTATCAGGTGAAATTTCGAGAAGGAAACCGGAAACGTATGACCGGAAAAACGGCACTAGTAATGAAACCTGCTAGCATTGATGAACGAAGCGAAAGCAGAGAGGTATTAGCGCTATTTTAGCGAAACGATACACCATACTACAATTGAGGCACAGGAAAATGCATCGGAGAAATCTTGGAAGATCTAATGGGGACGTAGAAGCTTCAATTTCTCAGTGGAAGAATTTAGAGATCCTCCAATTTAATTCGATTAGTTATTGCTTCATATTCTGAACATTTGAAATAAATTGATCAAGAATAACAATAATTTTACTGTTTAGCAGTATTCATTCCCATGATCAATTCTTGTAATACAATTTCTCTGACGTACATACGAAAATACCGGGAAATCGCCACGAGTCCGCATAGCTGTACGGATTGGAGGGTTGTTAACAGAAACACATTGTGGAGAAAAAACGGAGTGCATCTCGAAAACTGTTTGAAAGTCTCAAAAAATTTGAGGGAAAATACGCTAGGGTGGAAAGAACTCGTAAAATGAATAAAATTTTTCTTGAACCATTCCTATTTATAAACTATTCAATTTTTCACTAATTCGCACATTTTCATCCCCTTTTCGTCCTCTCACCTCTTCCCCGCCAGATAACCTCGAGTTAACCAGAAGTTACGTTTGGGTTGGTTCCGAGATCCGCTTGATTACTGCGTCTTCACTAAATTTTTGTCAGAAAAAACAACTGATCTGCCAAAGCGACAATGTTATTCTCAAGATCCTAGAAAGGATAATAGTTTATGGTATGGTTTAGTTTGAAGTTCGTTTTGTCGACTAACATGGATACTCGGTTAGTCACTATGAATTATTTACGTATTTCATTTCATCAGACTAAATTAGACAGAATCTGGAATCTGCCCAAAATAGCAACAAAACCCTGTATCTAATAAAATTGTTCTAATTGGAGAAGTGAACCCCAGCGAAAAATGTGTCTTGGCTAGATATATTTTAATCCAGCAATCAATCGATAGTCCATCCGTGAACGACTCCATCGAATGGGATGCTAGACATGTTACCGTTCGGGTTTTAACACTGCAAATAACTCTGGAATAGACGGTTGGGGCCCACGGGAAAGTGTCGTTGCACCGAGTTTGTGTCAGCAAGCCAAACAAGTGATATTGGATTGCAGAAAAGAGTCCCCATTTGTTTCGTTCCAATCGTATTTAACTTCCCAAGAACAGATATCTTGATTACGGGATCATAAGTAAATTTTGGTTCATTTTCGAGAGAAATTGCTGTTGTTTGACTGTAGAACGATAATATACAATCACATAAATATAGCCGGGTCGAAACGACATGAAGGACGGTGCATTTACATACACTCTCGAAACGGCGCTTTGAAGGCAGCGGTTGGAACCGATGATGGACCATCGCAAACTGCAGCGATGGGTGGTGCCGGCAAGGGTTTCAATGCGCTCCTAGCCGCTACGCTCCACCGAAGCGCCTCGAGAGAAACAGAGTACGCAATTACGTACGTGCTTCATATCGTTTTTACTCTACTATACTATACTTTATTTGTCGTTGGTATACAAACAGACCGTTTGAATTTTTTTAAAAAAAGTGTTCAGACTTCATTTGCTTTTGGTGTAAGTTCGAATGCGGATGTTCTGAGTACTGCTGAATGTGCAAACTTAGATTGAAAGTAAATGCTCTCAGTCGTCCAGACATTTAAGCGCAAACTGTTGCTGCAGGTGTCTGGAAAAGACTCCCCCGTTTTGTCATTGGTGACTAAACCGTGACTGGAGTGTCATCTTTTGAAGCGTATCCTGATGCAGTTTCAAGAATTTTCCCAGTATATTGCACGCTTATGGTTAATCCTCTATTAAATAGAGGATAAGATGGGAGACTGGTAAAGGATAAAGGATAAGATCCCTCACGTATTCTACTTGGGATGCACCAACGGTCTTTTAGTGGGATTTCGTAATCGTTCAGGTTTTGGAACTCACATTCACATACATTATGGCTTGTGGGGCCCAGCCGATGATCAAGTCAGGGTTCTTATCCACTCAGACAAGTGTGGTACCAATTTATCGACTCAGGAGGAATGAAATGTTTGGTTTGACACTAGGGCGGTTTCGAACCATCGATCAACTGTGCAGCCACAGCGTACCTCCTTCGGAATGTGTCACACCCTCCCCAAACCCATGGGAAACTGATATAGTGATTACAAATGGGGTTCTTCAGTCCTGCAGCGAAGAGAACGACACTCCAGAGTTTTAGCGACATTGTGGAGACCACATATTTCTACAAGCAAACAGTCCTTTCCAAAAATTGAAGATAGAAAAACAAATCACAAGATGATCTTCCATTTGTTTGGTGGTTGGGAATATGCATAAATAGAAGACAAAGGTAAAAAAACCCAGCGCACAAAACAAATACACATTTGGAAACTTTTGATCATTTTTTATCATTCATAGAACATGGAAACTAATGAAAGAAGGTGTGCGCTAAAATTAATGTCGGTTTATATTCTCGGATTGTTATTGCACTGCGTTTTGATAAAGCACCTAAGGCGGTGAGGAACAGCATTGGTTGCGCTGGTCTCCTCTACGATTCAACCTGTTATTGGTACAACGGTGGGAACTTGCAACAATGCGATTAGCGGTAAGTTGGAGAGCTCCTGCTGCTTATTTGAGTTACATAAGTAGGATTGGGACGGATGGTGCGCGTCTATAAATTGGTACCAGACCTGTATGAGAGGATAAATAACACTGATTTGATACATTGGCTAGCTACCGCAAGTCATTTTAAAGTCGAGACCCACTTTCGTAAATCTTAAACGATTCTGAATTGCAGTGAAGGCGGGGCGCATCCCAAGCGGATTGACCAACCTCAAATATTTTATTATTTATCCTTTAAATAGGATTGCGGATGTTGGGTCGAGATGGGATTGCTCGCATGCTATCGCGTAACAAATTGCATCGTATAGGAACCGGTGCACTTCCCACGCTAGGACATCACAAAGCAACTGAAAAGTGCGACTTTCAATGAACCTCGGCATAGTTGAATGTTGTATTGATTTTGATAAGTTGTACACAAAGTTGTTAAATAATTGATAAAGCAATAAGCCAATAAAATTATTTAATAACCTTGTGTACAGCTTATCGAAATCAATATGACTTTCCACGCTGTTTCTTATATCTTTCTCTAGACTGCCAGGAAGGATTGAGGGTATTCCGCGTCTTATACTTCTGTTCCTATCTATTCATGGAGAGACAAGAAAATTCCGAGATATAGTGATCAAAGAATTTTTCCTTTCCATTAATTTTACCGCGCTCTTGAGGCGCTTAAAAGGTATTGCAGTGCAATTTCACACGCTCTTGCAGAAGTGTGCAATTCTTCAAATTTTATCTGGAAGTATGAAAAATCAAGGATTTTAATTTGCCCAAAATTATGGAAAAGAGACTGTGATTGTATTTCTTCGTAACCAAATATGCAATTGTGTTAAAAAAGGAAGAGATTTCTTCCCGATATAATCCACGTGAATGGATATTTAAATAATAATTGCATATTTGTTGCATGGTATATGTGTTCGAACGGAGATTGATCATAAGATATTAGAGAATAAAAAAAGAATGAAAATATTCTTTTCTCCCCTTTTCTCAAGCTAAGACGATTCCCCACAGATAAAGTCAGTTGGACGAAAATATTTCGGAACTGTGAAATATCATTCTCGAGAAATATTTGGTTTACTCATGTAAACGTTTTCTTCTTGAGTTTTATGACAAGATGATTTTTTTTCGTCGTCGCAATTTCCTCCATTTTTCATTTTTAATTTCATTATATTTGCAGAATATTTGCGAATCGATCTCTTCGCTTGGACAAGATAAAGTGTGTAGGATTTGATATGGACGCCACGCTAGCAAGTTTGTAGTTCTATTTGATAAAAAAAAAGAAGAAGAAGAGAATGCTCGACTATTACGGAGAACCTTGAAATGAGTTACAGTGGAGATAATTGAAATATATCCTGAACGGCAGCGTGTCACGAAACTGACGACGTTGGACTCTCTGTGGACAAATTCCGAGTTCAGGGTGTAGACTGATGGTATGAGCATGGCAAACTTCCCTAGTCGTCCTGAAAATCGTCGTGAGAGCCACCTCAGTTTCTAAAACGTTAGGACGCTTCACTATTGTGAATGTTCCGGTTCCTTACGCGGCCTATTTCTTGGTTCTCCTTGAATAGGCTGCTGAGGAGACTTTATTGATTTTTGCACGCTCGTCTGTGGACGCGGGGCAACTCGATTTCTACTGCAGCTTTTCAGAACGATTAGGTTGAAATGAGCGGAGCCACGTTCCCTAAACTCAATATTTTCCCAATGGTTCCTCAACGAAGTCAGTTTAGTGATACACTGCTTTTAATGAGAAACCCACATAAATTTTTCCGTCCCATGCTTCGATGTTGAAGCTGGACCTTGAAGGCAGCATATCACGAATGTGAGGTGGTGCGGATTTCAGGTGGAGTATTCGTATACGGCATAGTAAGTTATGGAAAGGGGGGTGATTCCGTCCATTTCTTCCCAATTGGCGTAAAAAACGGCCCGGGAAGATGCGGCGCGTGCACAAGGCTGGCGCGCTCCAATCGAACTCCTTGTGGAAAAAAGGGCGCCGGAACGCTTGAAGTCTTCTATCTTCCGGGCCGTTTTCTACGGCAATTAGGAAGAAATGGACGGAGTCACCCTTCCCTCAATAATCTACAATCCCGTGTACGAATACTCCTCCGGAAATCCGTACCACTCCAGATTCGTGGGGTGATGTCTTTAAAATCGAAATCTCAACTAGATCACATCTGAGGAGTTGAAACCTGATAAAACTATCCGACTTGGAAATCGAGCAGCGTCAATGTGTTTTAGTTTGTGTTTCCTTTTGATACTCTCGTAACTAGAGCGGTTCCCACACTCTTTAAATCTCTCATTGGATGTGATCCGCATGCTGTAGCTAACGCACTGAAGGCGTTATTTTAGTATACAATTCACCAATCTCTGAAGAAGTGGCATTTGATTTGGCAATTAAAAGACTCGTAGATATTGGATATCCAGCAGAAATCGAAGTATGTGTAGATAACTACCCTTAGTTAACTGCAGTTGAGTAAAGTACTAATTAGTTTCTGAATAATCTACAAAAATTTATAGACCGCCAAATACAGAAAAGAGTTTACTGTTCGTAATGCATGGTTTGACAAACGTCTTGGAATTCTTTTAAAAACAGATGAACACTATAACATCCTCAACGCATTTCGAGGATTCAACAAATTGCGAAGGTATGTCGACGTAACAGAGATTTCAGACGGTATTCCCTCAGCACCTACTCCATGCTTTACCATGATTAAAGGCAGCATACCACGAATCTGAGGTGGTGCGGATTTCAGGTGGAGTATCCGTATACGGGGTCATAGATTATGGAGACGGGGCTAGCTCCACTCATCCCTCCCTGCATCACTGCAGACAGCCGCCTCCAGAATGCTGTTTTGTACGACGCCATCTGTTGCAACGCTCGCGCCGCCTCTGCCCTGCGATTCGTCGAAAATCAATTCGCACTGCCCCGATAGGCAGTAAGGGACGCTACGCGTGCAAGGGTGGCGCGCTGCAATAGAAGGCATCGTACAAAACAACATTCAGGGGCCGGTTGCTTGCAGTGATTCAGGAAGAGATGAGCGGAACCACCCTGGTCTCCATATTCTACGACTCCGTATACGGATACTCCACCTGAAATCCGTACCACCCCAGATTCGTGGTATGCTGCCTTTAAGCTGCTGAGAAGACCTCACTGATTTTTATTCTTTCGCTTGACGAGCCGTCATAAGGTGCCTCGTATTGGAACCGCACAACCGACCGACCGCCAAGTCCGTTTCCCATGCCGTTCCTCAGAACATTTAGTGGGATTAAGAACGCGATCACGCTTATACTCATAATTTACACTACCTAATTCTATCGCTCCTTGGGAGATCCCAACATCGTCAATTTCGTGGCATGCTGCCTTTAATTTAATATGTGTCTATTGCAGAAAGGAAATAAGGAAATACTATCCGAATAAACATATTGCACTGGAAGAGACAAGAATCTTTGTGTTGAATACGGTTTTTAATGTCCCTGAAACGTTACTGCTTGCTACAGTTGTCGATTATTTTGAAAAACAGTGCGGATCGGAATATACAAGGTATGATTGAAATTTGCTGTGAATATGCTCTCTACTATCGCAATTAAAATAGGAAGAAAAATAAAATATTTAAAAAAATAATAAAGCAGATTGAGACTGTTAGTCAATGTAAGAATTAAAAAGCATTAAAATCTACTATCATGTAAACATTTAGATTAGCTAGTGGGATAGGATACAAGAGAAAAGACAAACAACAAATCGTCTTCTACTCAACTATATTTGAAGACTGTAGAAGTACAATCGACTGGATTCATATGCAGGTATAAGCGCTAATACTTATGTTTCTTTGGGTCACCGCGATAAATCCATTGCAGCTCGCAAATTTCTCATGATCAACACTTTTATATCTAATCCACCATGGAAATAACCTAGATTTCGATCTTGATGGGTCGCTAACTAACATTGGTGTTACTTTAGCGAAATACAATCACTATGTAAAAAATGTCGATTGAAAAGAAAAAAAAAACGAGTTTTTAGGGGAGTTTCAAGGATGTCATCACTTCGAATTTGTCGAAATTCGTCGCAAAAGATGATCGCGCCATAGCAATGTTGCAGAAATTAGCACATTCTGGGAAGAAATTGTTCTTACTCACTAACTCGGACTGGAGGTACACAGATGTGAGTATCTTCATCGAGAACAATGTTTTCGTGTTTGTCATTCAATCGAGGTACAATAGGGTCAAAACGACGTGAAGCACGGTGCAGTTGCGTAAGCGGCTGTGCTCGAAGCGACACAGTGAAGGTAGCGGTTGGAATCGAGGTGGGACTATCACGAACTGCAGCAATGAACGATGGTAGCAGTGGTCATCATTTGATCCTAATCGCTACGCTCCACCGCGCCGGCTCCAGCGCAACCGCTTACGCAACTTCACCGTACTCCATCCCGTATTGACCTTAATATATTTATTCGAAGTTGGTACCACATGGTTTATCATACATGATGGAGGCATGTGGTTTCTTCTATTCTGTACTTTCCCGTGCAGGACAAATATGGGTCCATCCACAGAGAGTGCACTCACGTGTGTATGTATTAGGTTAGCTGCTTGTTTCTTTAACGCACGCATACCCTTTACAAATTCGTTGTTTCTTAATCACACTTTCATGATCATCCGTCAAAGAATTCGTATCAGTATTCATCACTGAAATCCATCTCTTGGAAAGGATTAAAATTCTCAGAACCAGAAGCTTGGGCTGAGACCCAAAGGACAACTCAAATGCGGATTTGACGCCAGTGAAAGAAGTGACCATATCTGCTTCAGGGAGTGCTTAAGGGCCCGGCTAAAGCAGTGGTTTGGTGGTCCCAGGTGGGGGTAGGTTTTAAAATGGGGTAAATGGGTGACCAGTACGGAGTCTCAAGTTGGCAGTGAGGTGATCGAAGCGACATGCGGCGGCGCGTTTTTGTGGAGGAGGTGAACGTTGGCACGTCCCCGTCACCTTTCTCGGATTGGTGCGGCCAACTCGCGTAGCCGCCACGTGAAAATTTTGGCGTCGACCGTCCGCTTGTTGGGCGGCTTCCCTCTACAGCATTCTCCGGCTGTGTCTGCCACCTCGAGAGAGTCACTAGGCTGGTCGACTCTGATTATCATAGCGACACAGCTCTTCCATGACGTTATCGTGCAGGAACTCCGATCGGTGCGCTGGAAGCAGCAGTGACTAAAACCTGCTCGTCCGGTTGATCTCGGTCAGCACCGTGGGTCACCCATCTCCAGGAAACTTTTTGATAGTCTAGAGCATTTAACCGAACCTCAATGATCTGTTCAGCAACGTCGAGTTGTGTAGTCATCGCCCGCATCATTGGCATAATGGGCTTCTGGGAGCTCCCTATGGGACTACAGAAATCGTCGCCGATGCCGACACGCGGATGTTCTGAGTGTAGCAAGTCGGTGGAAGAGGAGCTTGCCCTGTTCAAGCGGTTGAACCAGTTGTTGACGGTAGCGTGAGTTCTCTCGCCCAACGCCTCCTCGATATTGGCGATGTATAGCGTTGCTGCACAAAAAGAAAAGAGAAAAGACAGAAAAAAGAAAAACATCACTTAAAGGCATCACCCCTATTATTTACTTTTTTGCTATTTTTTTACATGTTCGATTGGAGCGCGCCAGCCTTGTGCACGCGCCGCATCTTTCGGGCCGTTTTTACGGCAATTAGGAAGAAATGCACAGAATCACCTTCCTCTCCATAATCTACGACCTCGTATAGGCATAACCCACCTGAAACCTGCACCACCCCAAGGACGTGAGGTGGTGCCTTTGAATATAACGTCGACCCATTTGTATTGTAAAGGTGGCACGACAGAGACGCGGCGCTCTTGTACACTTTTAGTTAGGAAGCTTCTAAAACCAATCTGCCTTCATCTAAGTTCCATAAAAAGAATGTCCTAACTTTCAAACGTTAAATCTTTTCGAAGCTTAGGAAAAAATTATACCTAATACAGCCAATCTAATACATGAATACGTGTCTTAATGCCTACACAACTAGGTAAAATGATATCAAAAGTTCCCCCAGCACTTTATTCTCTTCACCCCTCTCTCCCTTTCAGTCTCTCTTTCTCTTTAATTTTCTTTTTCTCTTTGAATGCTTTTTGTGAACGCCTTTGTTATCATCGTAAACCCTTTTCTGAACTTACTATTTTTCTTTGTTTATCTACAAATTCCCTTTCCTATAATATTTTCGTGGGATTTTCTTTGAATACTCAGTACGAGAATTGTTTTGCTTAACGTAAAATGTTGCAATCCTTAAGAGATAAATATGAGACAAAGCAATTTTTTTTTTGAGATTTTTCAAAACTTTTTTTTAGAACTTTTTCAAGTGGTTCAACATGAGAAAAACACACATCTCATAATATTTCTTGTAGGACAGATGTATTTTCCAGAAAAACAAGGACCCATACATTCTTGTGATTCCCAAATGAGTTGATTCATGAAAATATTGAAAATATTCATGCAACTTTGCCATAGTTTCCAATTCCACACATACTGCGTAGAATTTTTTTAAAAAATAACAACACATAAAAACTTAGTACTTTTGATTGTTGCTCGATATAAAGTCATACTATTGAGAAGAAATGTGGTTGAGTAGAACAATTCGCATATTTCCCACCAATTTTTAATGAGTATCACTTTTTAGCTTTTAATGACCCATATTATGGATTCAAAATGGCGACAACTTTTCGACATCGTTATTGTTGATGGATGCAAACCAAAATGGTTTTTGAAAGATTGTGCTTTTAAAGAGGTCATTATTTTATTTTCTTCTTAAGATAAAAATAAATTCCAGTAGCACTTATGACTTATGACATCTCTTGAGAAGTTTATGTAGTGTAAATGTAACATTATCGTAAATAGGCTCGTTCCAGATGGATACCGTCACAGGACGAGTAAAGTTGGGAAGCCACAGTGGACCACTGGAAAAGAATAATGTTTATTGTAAAGGTAACACTAATATCAACTCATCGGAAAGCCAAACTATCTTGCATGGATTTATTTGGAGTCCATGAAACATTTTGATTGGTGATATTTGCCCGTAAGGGTCGAAAAAAGCAAGGGATAGAAAGCAACGAGTGAGGAGTAGACAAGGATTTAGAATGGGAAAATTTTTTTGGGAATTTTTCTCGGATTTTGAATGAATCTTTACCTTAGATCCCTATTTTATATTTGTTTTCCAAAGAATAGAGTCTGAGCTCTACTTTTCTCTAAGGAAAAAGGGTCCTATAGGGAAGGAAGAGGAGAACGGTGAGGATAGAGAAGAGAGAAAGGGAAACTAAGCAAAAGTGAGTCCGAATATATACGTAGATGTCGTAACGTTACCACATGGGAAGCTAAAGACTGAATTTCTCCCGAATGAAACGAGGCTTCGTATTTTCATACGATTTTATACCTGAATACTTTACGATTCTACTTTTATTTAGGATGTGCTACTGAGTTTATACAACGAATGGGTTTCGCTGGAAAAGATATCCTTTATGTTGGAGATCACATTTTTGGAGATGTTCTCAAGTGAGTAACGATCATTTTGTGTCAAGAAAGTTCAGAGACTAACACGGATGGTAGCGATGTGCCTGGTTGCTATGTCCCTCCTTCCTGGCACAAATCCGGATCATTCTCTTCTTCAAATATCACAGAGAAAATATGAGAAGAAAAAAAATCTGCTTTGTGCACTTTAACATTCTTGAAAGTGAAACATTAAGTTCCACTAATTATAATTAGTTCAAAATATGAGATTAAAAAATAAAAGTTGACATTTCTGGCGTTGATCAATCCTTATGGGGACGCGAGTACACATTCCATATCAATTCAGAATCGTTTGAAGTTTATGAAGGAGTGTTGGCCTACGCAATCACTTACGGGGATGATCCAATGAGTCAAGGAAATGTTTTTGTCCTCCCAGATAAGTCTAGTACCAATGGATCGACCCCGAAGGGATGAAAAGCTTGATTAAATGACTGTAGTACGGAGTCGAACCATCGACCGTCCACGGAAGGCCGAACCACTTGCCGACTGCACCACATCCATTCCGTGTCTGCAAATAACCATCCTTTCTGAGATAGTCCTATGCTCACAACCAATCATGTTGTATGTGAACCTCCTATATTTTAAGCCGCATAAAGCGAGGGGAATATTTCTGTATTGATAATACAGGAATTAATATTGGTGAAAATCAGCAATGTTTACACTCAGGTCAAAAAAAGTTGGTGGCTGGCGCACTCTACTCATCGTTCCAGAACTAGATACTGAAATGAAGGTAAATTAAATGTGTTTCTTAGAAAAAAATTAAAACAGATAACCTCTTCACTGTTCTGCCTCGAATTTTATGCTCTCGCCACTAGGAAAAGAAACACACTGAAGCACCTCGAAGCACCTTTTTTATATTCCTACCTTTGAACAATGCTTCGACTTTAGTTTCGTTTGTGATGAAAACTTTACATTTTTCTACCTGAACTCCTGAACTTACCTTTTTATCACCGATGAAAGCAATGCGTACGAAGAAAAAGAAGATGTAGAATGTGACGAGAATTTGCCCGATTTCAGATTTTTGGATTTTTGGATAATTTTTTTTTCAGATTTTTGGAGAGTTCAACGTTGTAAAGATGCGCAAGATGGTAGGTCCCGCGCATCGCGTTAAGTCCGTTAAAGGCATCATCCCACGAATCTGAGGTGGTGCAGATTTCAGGTGGAGTATTCTTATACGGGATAGTAGATTATGAAGAGGAGGGTGATTCCGTCCATTTCTTCCTAATTGCCGTAAAAAACGGCCCGGAAGATACGGCTTCATTCGTTTTGGCGCACCATTTTGTACAAGAGGTTCGATTGGAGCGCGCCAGTCTTGTGCGGCGCCGCATCTTCCGGGCCGTTTTTTACGGCAATTAGCAAGAAATGGACGGAATCACCTCCTTCTCCGTAGTCTCCCATCCCATATACGAATACTCCACCTGAAATCTGCACCACCTCAGATTCGTGGGGTGATGCCTTTAAGTCCCGAGGGTCTGACTGGTCCCTCCGATCGATGTGCCGATTGGTCCGTTACTTTCTCGGAGCTCTTTTCTCTTGTTTTTTTATGAAGAGTATTTTTTCTGAGTAATAATCTGAAAATGTTGTTGCGTAATCATACTAAGATCTTCTTTCGCTGTTTTGCTTTGGTTTTCATTCCGTTTCGATGTGGAGCTCTTAAGATTTTAGTTCCTACGGATGTAATGGATTAGTTTGTACAAATTTTTATTCAATTTCTCCATGTAATTGTGAGTGATTGATTAGCATTTTTCGCAATTGTAGTGGCAGCATCACGATGAAGTTCGAGAACAATCCATCTCCTCGGCGCTTGCGGTTGGGATCGAGGCAGAACCACTGCGCTTTGTCGTTTGTTCTTTTGACCCGACTATACAATTCTAAATGTTTAATGGCAACGAAAGGAGCCACTAAACTAGCGGAAAAAAAGAGTTTTGTGACGACTACGTCGATCGATAATGCTAATAATCCAAGATTACAAGAAAAGAAAAACGTGAACCTCCAAAATTTTAAAGTCGCGTAGCACCAAAATAAACGTTAACAGGAAATAGAGTTTTCAAAGACTGATTCTAAACATGCAAAAGTATAAAAAGAATGAAGGGTTACAAAAGAGCTCCTTGTTCCGAGGAGTTTGTCGGTGCAAACGTCTTATCGACCAAAGGGGAGAAGGCGGGGCAGCTAGCGGTTTTCCTTATTGGGTACGTAGCGTTTCAACTTGAAACAGCCCGTTTGACGTCAACCGTAGATGCTACAGGTGTGGTCTTCGCTGTCCAGAAAGTTCAACAGACTACTAGAGCTTAACAGTTCTCTTTCTTTCTCTGAATCTATGCATGGTGGAAACGGAAGAGATATTCTTAAACAGATTGCTGTGAGTTTTCACGTCTTCCCCACATAAAGTGTATTTTTGGATCATATGTAATAAAAATTGCAGAGAATTACGGATGATATGGAAGCAGAATTCGGAGCGATGGGATCGATGCTAAGATGTGGATGGAGACAAACGCATTTTGCAGCGCAGCTGAAAAAGTTATTTGTTTACTGATAAGTTTTTTGCTATCATCGTTTAACACAAATGTTAACGGAATTGGAACACACAGTGCTTACCAAATAAATTAACGTTTATTTCCAAATGAAAAGTAAACCCAACTTTTCAGGTACGCTGACTTGTACACATGCAATGTTTACAATCTCATCTATTACTCAGGCACGCACTACTTTAACTCTCCTGTTCTACTTTTACCTCACGAAGAGAAAATATTGTTGAATTCCGTGGAGGTTGAGGCCACCGGTGATGTATCCGAGAAGGTTTCTTTTCACATTATTAATTTTGTTAGAGCATTTTATTGCAAAAATAGACATTTAAGGCCTCTAAGCTTGTAGGGGAATTTTTAATAAGGTTTTTGGTCAAAGAAAAAAAGTAGATGTGAAAGCGTTGATCAAGGTTCCTAGGAGCATTTAATTCAATAATCTCAATTTTAAATGGTTGGGTCAATTCAATATGAAGCACGGTACAGTTGCGTAAGCAGTTGCGGTCGAAGAGACGCGGTGAAGCACAGCGATTAGGATTGAGAGAGCATTCCAGCTTGCAGCATTTTTGCTGCAGTTCGCGATGGTCCCACCTCGATTCCAACCGCTTTCTCTACTGCGCCACATCGAGCGCAACCGCTTACGCAACTGCAACGTGTTTCATATAACTCCATTATATATAACATATGAATGTTTTACTTTTAGAGATCTAGCGAAAAAGTAGTAGTAGAAGAAGAAGAAAAAGAAGAACCTCACCGTAAAACGCAATGCTGTAGTTGTTGTCCAGTTTGAATATAATACTCTTAGTCTATGACGAATTATTTGCTCTGCTATCTTGTAAAACAGAAGAGAATTTAATGCCTATCAGCTGTTATTACGTTAAATGCTCCAATAAAATTAACCAGCACCTTTTCAAATCATGAAATTAGCGAGGAACCTAATTAATCGCACTAGATATATAAAGATGGCCTTAAAAGGAAAAGTTACTTTGTAATCTCATCAAATCGGACATCATTAAGGATCTTAATTGTAAGGAAGTACAATTATGATTTTTTTTTCGACGTTTTCGTACTACTAATTGTAGAAGAGAGGATCTGAATAATCCTTAATAGATAAAGAAAACTCGGTCACCTTTTATACAGAATTAGGAAATTTTCGGAAAATTTCCATGCATGAATTTCAAATCTATTGCTTTGTTTGCTGTAGGATACGATGAACATATGGTCTAGATTATAGCTAAGATTCATTTGATGTCATATTTGCAAAGCAGTGTTTTTTCATAGTCCACACAACAGATACTACATTTGGGGCTATTTATGGTTTATAATATCCTGTTTAAGGCGGGTGTGGCGCAGTCGGTTAGAGGTCCGTTGTAGCCACACGGTCGAGGTTTCGAAACCGCCCTAGTGCAAGCAAGCCCTTCATCCCTCCGGGGTCGATAAATTGGTACCAGACTTGTCTGGGAGGGTAAAAGCACTGACTTGATCATCGGCTGGCCCCCGCAAGTCATTGTATAGGCCAACATCCGTTCCAAAAACCTCAACGATTACGAATTCCACTAAAACGCGTTGGCGCATCTCAGGTTTATTGATATGCCAGTGACTTTATACTTTATCCTTTTAATATCCTGTTTAGGGCTGATGGAGTTGATCGCAGTAGGACAACCTCAGTAGAATTCACTTTGGGCCTCTATTAGTTGAAGTTTTCCAGCAGTACATAGTTGCTCGTAGTCCACACAGCACACATCGTGACTGTACTAGATTAATGGCAAACATATATTTTTGTATATATTGAAATCTTTGTAGTCTCTTCTTTTTTATTCAGCATACAACGGAAGTCAAACATCAATACAATCGACATTGGTATTCACTACAGTGCTTCAGTTAATGGGCAGCGATCCCCTTCTAGATCTGCGGAGGCGGGGCGACCGTCCGACTAATGCCATCGAAGCTGCTGAAGATATTATTATAGAAGTGTGTCTTGCGCTAGTCCTAGAATTTAGGGAAACCGGGAATCTGATGTGAATTGCTACATTGAACTGGATGTGACTAGTGATTGGCGGAGTTAAGCGGATCAGCATCAGATCAGCGGAGCGGCTACGACAACAAACGATAAGATTCATTTGAACAGTTTTTATGTGGCTCGACCATGGGGAATGCACTCAGTCGGAAAACATGTGGCGGGACCCATGTGATTATGGGGAAGACATCAGCTGAGTCCTTTATGGCATTTCTTAAAGGCAGCATACCACGAATGTGAAGTGGTGCGGATTTCAGGTGGAGTACACGGTGTCGTAGATTATGAAGACAGGGGTGGTTCCGCTCATCTCTGCCTGCATCACTGCAAGCAACCGCCTCCAGAATGCTGTTTTGTGCGACGCCATCTATTGCAACGCGCCACCCCTTCTGCCGCCTCCGCCCTGGGATTTATCGAAAATCAATTCGCACTGCCCCGATAGGCAGTAAAGGACGCTACGCGTGCAAGGGTGGCGCACTGCAATAGAAGGCATCGTACAAAACATCATTCAGAAGCCGATTGCTTGCAGTTATGCAGGGAGAGATGAACGGAACCACCCCGGTCTCCATAATCAACGACCCCGTATACGGATACTCCACTTGAAATCCGTACCACCCCAGAATCGTTGTATGCTGCCTTTAAGAGATTGGTGTAACTAATGAAACTCCCAAATTTTGTTGAGGAAATTTCACTGGGAAAAGGAAACAGAAAAGCCGAGTACTTCAAATATCAACCTCTATAATCTTTGGCATGAGAATATTTGGCTGTCTCCTGGCTCTAGTTTACGAAATCCTCGCGTAAATTCTTCAAGACTCTCATCAGCGACTGAAGCGAAGGGTTTTCTTTCGCAATCCTAGCTTTTTTCACATAGTCTTTTTGGAGCTCCTAGCATCGACCACGTTCGCAACGAAAATATCCGGCAGGGATTACACTTGGGACCCATAGAAGACGAAATGCCTGAAACTTCGATACGAAACGCGTCTTCGATAGTACGTCACGTCCCACGCATTGATAACCACACTTGATGATCAGCACAAATCTAGATGGTATGATCAGGACCAGTATGATCAGCACGGATCAGGATATACCCGGAAAGTGACGTAGGGTAAAAACAGCGTTGGCTTGATACGATCCACATTGACATAAAGCTAAATGACATCCACCTTCATCAAGCACATAACCGAGTGAAATGACGTCATCTAACCAGAAAAACGGAGAAGAATTTAGGAAAAAAATAGAGATTTTGCAACTAGGGAAGGCACTTTCCTTCCAAAGAAATTTTTTACGCATACGAGAACATTGGAAAAAATGTATTGGAGCAAGTCGGACATTGTTTTTATCACCTCCTAATAACAGGTTTGGTCAGTGCGCATTGTTTGTTCGAGCACCGTGTAGCCTGTCCCTAATCTCGGCGTTCACAAGGATTTGATTAGGAAGGGACAGGAAGAATGGCGGCCTGAAAGTAAGCAAACACCTTCGGACACTAATATAAGCGAAGCCGGTAGTAGCGGTTCTTTTGTTGTTGTTCAGCTCAGGTTCTATTATAAATTTCTCTTTTTTTTAGTGCCAATCTTTTGCCAGTTCATGGAAATTCAGGCATTGTTGAGTAGTTGAATGAATATTGACAATAGATTATATGTTTCAATGCTAAAAAGGTTTTAATATAACTTTTAAGCAGTGTTTTATGCATTCATCTTCTATTTTATGTCTGTTTTTCTCTCTCTCTCTGTCTATGCCTTTTTCCTTTATTTTATTTCTAAAATTCGCTTTTTCGAGTAAATGCTGCATTTTTATGTTTTGCCACCATTTCAACCGTTTCTTTTCACATACCCTTCATAGGATCTTCCTTGCACCTTGTCTTAGGATTTATAGTAAACTTTTTTTTTTCAAAACTTATTGTAAGCAACAAATTCAGAATAAAAACAATATTCCTTGGCAGTCATAGAGAAGGTAATTGCCCTGAGATGGTCCTGACGTCTAGAAGTTTTTTTTTTCAACTATTAACTTCTTTCTATAGAGGAACTATGATCTACCTCAGGCTATCATACTTCGACGCATCGCAAGATCTTCGGGAATTGTTTTGTTGAAATTCAAAATATGACTTTTATTCCGTACAATCTCTGCACCTTGAACATTCTCTACCAATTTTCGAGGTTTTGCGTTTCAAAGAGACCTTATATTCTTGATTTTATCCTAGTAGTCCTCTTTTTAATAGTAAATGTAATTCAAATAAACTTTTTTTTTACTAATTTAAAGTTCTGATTGAGGAATAATCTCCTAGGACTAACAGTGGTCTTAGAAATAGCATGAAGAACGATGTAACTGTACTTCCGTATCCTCTGCTATCAATCGGAATATTGTCTGGCTAAAAAATAGATTTTTTCCAGAATGCAACTAAAAATTGTGTTAGCATTCATTATGCTTTCGGCTGTGGTCGCCTATCCATATCAAATTCTACCTTGGCAAGAAGCAAAGAAGACATGGAATAAGATCGTGAATCGAAATTTAAAAGTGATGGCTAAATCGAGTGAGAAAAGATTCATTTATTAAATATATTGCCGGTTACTTTGAACAAAAAAAAAAGAACTACTAAACATATCAAACCAAGACATATAAAATTCCTCTTTATTAAACGTTCAGCAAAGAAGAATCTTTGCCTTTCCTTCCATCAAAGATCTCTAAAAAGTTTTTCTACACGTAACTTGCAAAATTAGAGCCATAAATCAGAATAATTCAAGCATAAGCAGGTGCATAAACATCATGAAATTTAAGAAAATTTAAATTTGAAAAATTTTTAATTTTCTAGCCAGACCACGGAAAAATTCTACAGTAATATCTCCCGTGACTCTAGTTCCTGGAACATAAAAATCTTAAATAAAAAAATAATAAAATAATAAAAATAAAAATCAAATAGTAAATAAATAAATAAAAATGACATAAAAATATAAAAAATTTCGATTACAGCTCATATTGATTGGTGTCCGTATTGGAATGCAATTGGTGTTCAAAAGCCAGAATGCATCCCGAGAGAAAGATATCGGCCCGCTCCCGCAATTCCATTAATTCGAGGCAAGTTCTTCAAGAAATTTCTTTTGCCGTATAGGCGCTAGTGCCTGTATTCTCCCGAACGGCCACCACGGAATCCGAGCGGGCGCAGAGGGACGGAGAGGACGAAGCGGGTGCCAGGCAGAAAAAATGCTCGAGTTGCGGCAGATGCGTTACGGTCATTTGAGAAAAGATAACTGGATACTGT
Organism: Necator americanus; assembly: GCF_031761385.1. NCBI lineage: Eukaryota > Metazoa > Nematoda > Chromadorea > Rhabditida > Ancylostomatidae > Necator > Necator americanus. The sequence continues at coordinate 8,025,335 of NC_087375.1, forward strand.
ACATGTGATTTGGCCTCGATTTCACTCATATTCTCTGATAATACGTACTAGAGAAGAACCACAAACTCACTGCTACTTAAATTCAGTGGTTTCCTCATAATCAGTTTGGATTATCTGAAAGAAATCTTTTTTCAGATGTCATCTTGGCTCGGATCTCTACCCTCACTCCTTCGTGTCAATCCAGGTTTCTGTTGGCTACCTGCACTGCGAATAGTCGTTGCAGAACCGGCAAGGTGGATTACTGTATGCATTCTACTATCGTGTTTAGTTAGATTCGTAGACGAATTTACAGCTATGCATTGACACAACTCATGTGGAATGCTGCTTACCACCGCCGGATGAGTGTCCCACAACTGTTCAACTCGGTTTTAAGTGTGTGGTAGGTAATTTCAGATTTTCCTGAAAACTTTCTGAGTTTATCCAAGTTAAGCACTTTTCACATCATCAGGTACGTTCTCCTGTCAACTGGTGTACTCATAATGGTGACTGTGGTGGAAGAAAGTGTTGTCCGACAGGATGTAATTATAATGTCTGTGTATAGGGAGGATAACTCCGGGAAGTCTTGCCACAGTCATACTATTTGTACTTATTGATTGCACTCGTATTATGTCTTTATATTACTCTGAATGATCTTTCTTTCCCCTCTTCTTTTTGTTTTTGATGTCTTTCGTCTTTTGTTTTCTTTTTCTTCTCATCCACGTTGATTTTGTAATGTTGTGTAGTGAGCTCTACCCTACTTGGCGTAAAGGAAGGTCAACGAGGCGGCGTGGAGGAGGAGGAATATATGCGGTTGCGTGACGAAGGAGATGCTAAGCTAGTTGATCGATAGATCTTTTCCTGTGTGCAGCCGCAGATCAGAAACAATCCATCCGTAACCTCACTTTATGGTAACACAGCCGTTGCGAGACTGCTGCGCATTTCGGGTGAAAACCTTAACATCGGTCTTCTTTTACGCCATGTCGGTTGGAGCCGCCCACTATGTGTTTGATGCACTGTATATTACTCTAAAACAATTGTTACATGAATATTATGTTGTTGTTTTGCTTGATTTATTCACATATCTGTGTATGCACTTAACAACCAAATAGTTTCAACATTTCGCACTTTCACAGCTTCAAGAGCTCAGCTCTGGGCGAAGTTCCAACGTCGCTCCAATTTATCGACCCCGGAGGCATGAAAGGTCTGGTCTGCTCTAAGGAGGTTTCGAACCAGGCCACAGCGGATCTCTAACCGACTGCGCCACAGGCGTCCCGAATTTGCATAGTTGAGGAAAAAAGACAATTATCAAGACTAAGGAAGAAAACTACAGTCTGTTGACTCCCATCAAACTATGTATCAAAAGTGCCCCATCTAAAAAAGGAAAAACTTGGAAAAAAATGCGGTAGAAAAAAAAAACGGAACAACTTCGTTTGTGCTCATTTCGTGCCGAAATTGACTATTTCGAGCGGGAATATTTCGGCGGTAATGTTAAGATTTGAGTATTTCTGGCGGCCCTTCATGCTATTCATCCAAATATTTTTTCAGAGAAATAAGAAATTCCAGAATAATGTTTGCCATTACGTATAACAAGTCCACATCGACGAATCCAGTTGTTTTTGTTTACGCTTCAACAAGAAAACAAATATGAAGCGTCCATACATATGTGCGGCGGCTTTGCAGCGTAACCGGTAAACAGGCTGTTTGTATACTTTGAACAACTATTTAACTATTTTACAATATCTGCAAAAAGAAGGAGTTGCCATATTTATTGTTGTCATATTTATTCACAAAGAGTAGAGGTAAAATATTCGTAAAGTGATAAAAGTAAAAAAAAAACTTTAAGTAAGTAAAAACAGTTCTGTTGAATCAGCTATACAATCTCACCTTTAGTTTGAACATGAACTGTCGATAAAACAGAACGGAAGCAAAAATTAGTGGTTCATCAAGATAAACACAGTCGCGGCGCGCTACTGTTATTGATTCCGAACTTTTTTCTCGAGAGACACAATGTCCAGGTCACTAAACGATCATTTGGTCATTCACGCTCCTCAATGTCTGCATCTTACGACTTTAAGGGGAAGAAAGCTCTTGTCACTGGTGCAAGTAAAGGTATTTATGCTTATTTTCTTTTCCTACTTCCCGATCATATCAACAGATAATTCACTTCACGATCCACACAGCTAAAGTAGAAAATTTGAGTAGATAAGCTTTAGTTTTTTTTTTGCAAGATTTTCATTCAGATTCATACTTACAGAATTAAATTTCATAACGAGAGCTTTAAAGGTTTTTAGACAAAAATTTTCGTAAATTGTTAAACCTCGAATCTTTTTTCTTTATTTAATTAATGCGGCGATTTTACCGAATCATCGTGTGTGGTCTATTGGGGAGTCACATTGGTGGTCTCGTTCTGACCACCCACGGTGGCCACCCTCGTTGCTTTGTTTTGACGGCCTATGTACATAGGTGTAGTCGAATTTTTCTCCTGTTTTTCAGTACACCACTTGAACTTAGAATGCGTCATCAATTCTTGTAAAAGATTAGAAAACCATCCAAACTTTTCCGTACTTCCAATTTATCGTAAATATGTACTCTATAAAATGCACGTTTTTCCTCTATATCCATCCTTGAACTGGCCGGTTTTAAGGTATTGGTTGTGCCATAGCGGCTGCGCTTTCACAAGCCGGTGCAAAGGTGGTTGCCCTAGCCAGAGATAAGGAAAAGTTGGAAGAATTACGCAAGAATGTGAGTTTTAACAAATTCTCAACAAGTGCGCTTACTGTTTTGGAAGTAATGCTATCATGTAGTGGACCGACACAGCATGTCATTTAAAAGCTAAGGCGCTATTTGCTTCGGGGAACAGAGAGGGTCAGCGTGTTTCGAACGGTTCTCATATCAAATACGTAGCTTTTTATTGATTTGTTTGAGCTGTAGCCAAGATTGGTACTGATTCTTATAAACAGCTAACTTTTCGCTGTTATCGCCTCCGTCAGAGCCTGCTATAAAATCCAAGGCAAGCCCTTCATTGATTTACCCTCTCAGGCACCTTATCACCCTACAGAAAGAATTAAAATACAGGCAAACTCAAAGGACAATACATCAGCTAGTGATTTCCTCATTTGGTGAATTTGATAACGTAACAGACCAGGTGCTGCAACTACAAGTCACAAGGGTTTCTATAGAGGACCTGACGGTCTGCTCCGTAGATCAAAGCTTGAACAGATCTTAAAGGGGTCAGTTCGTTTGTGATCGCAGTGTACTAATCCTTTCTGATCATTTTTCGACTTTTGGTAGTTATCTAAAATCACACCAGTGTTTTACGGGCTACGATCTCGGACTAGAAAGATAGTATTGTAACTTCTTCCTCTATTTCGGAGTTTTGATGACGTATTCTGCAGTGTGCTCCGATTCCGATAGCTTGTAAAGAAAAAAGACGCTAGGGACCAGGTTAATTTTTCACTTAACGTGCCCTATGAGATATCGAATCCTGACCCGAACATCTACCCGTCAGCAATCCCACCTGTTGCACTCGAAATTCATTCTATCGTACAACACATTTTATTTTGTTCCAGCAAAGAGATAGACTCGGAAATGTCCTGGAAATGTACTGGCAGTAGAGATAAGAAATGGAGCAAATTGCTATAATAAAAATAGGTCTTGTTATAATTTTGTCCTCGGAACCATTGAAGCGTATGAAACAAATATTTTCCAAGGTGAACCAACTCTATTTATAGCGTACAACTCGTTTTTTCAGCTTCCATGTTCCAGTAGTACTTTCAACGTGTATTTGAAGGGTGCAAAGCAAGAAAATGACTATGGTGGGATCGCTCAACGAAAGCAAAGAGTTAGAGGGTGTAGATCGACATTCCTGTTCGAAATTCCCTATGAGGGTGTAGATCGAAATTGCTGTTCGAAATTCCCTATCTTTTTGTAGAGAGATCCCGACATTGTCAATTTCGTGGTATGTTGCTCTCACGCTTACAAATATTGCTACTACCTTCCTTCTTTTACACTCTTTCAATGCGTCACCTCAGCTCACGTCCTCATACCCTTCTGATCTCGTGACAGTGTTTTGAGCGTGGGTGATTCTGTAGGCAAATGCTCCAGGCCCACCCTTTATTACTTTTTTATTCGCTTCAGTAATTTAAAGTCGTCGCTCTTTCAGCACAGCAACATTAGCATAGTGGTAGGTGATGTGACGTCATCAGAATCGTCCCTCCGAGCACTATTAGCTCCATATCAACCGTTCGATATTTTGATCAACAATGCTGGAACAGGTTTTGTCGAACCATGTCATAGTCTAACTGAAGATGCAATAACGAAGTGAGCGATTTTCATGAACATCTTGACAAAAGAATTTTTCGGTGAGTTTTCCATGAAGGCAGTTGGACGTGAATTTGAAGGCGCCCATTATTCTCACTAAGATTGTGACATCGGAAATGATCCGAAACTCTGTACGTGGAGCCGTTGTTAACATTTCATCGCAAGCATCAATGAGACCACTGGAACATCACACTGTGTACTGTGAGTTTTCCTTGCACTTCATCAAGTGAAACACATTCATGTCTCTTAATTCTTCACCGTGAGTAGGTGATAATTGAAGCTTTAGCGTTAGCGCTAATTTTTCATTGAGTTTCATATGATGGATATTCAGCTGCTCTGTCGTATCTCTGGTCTGCTCCAGAAAGGATCATGAGGATCGTGGGTAAGACCCGGTCATGACTGCCCGGATCCAAAGAGATTTGGCTGTGCTAGGCCACCCAACGGCGGATTAGATACTCTACACCTACACGGGCACGTGACCAGGGTCCCATCTCCCTACACGATTCGCTCTTCTGAGGCCTCGGGGCTGCCCACCAATCCCCATATCCCAATTCTCTCGCTATTGGTTACAAGTTTAATGCGAGGCACGATCGATAACACAAGTGCTTTTTATAATGGGATTTCTAGAGGAAGGTAGCATGGCGAAAACACAATACAAGAAATCATGCAAGTGGGATACACAACATCATTCAATGGAACTGGTCAGCTGGCTAAGTGCTTAGGTGATTCTTGGCATAAGTAAGTGGAGTGCGATATAACGGACATCTTCCGTGGTATGCGGCCAACAAGGGCCTATGTGGTTAGTTTTCGATTCGGGAGTCACATGCAAGACAAACGTTAAAATAGCCGGAACCCAGAGCACCGAGAGCCGGCCCGTATATGGGATGGGTGGCGCGCGAGAGCTACCCGGCCCATATAAAGGCGCTTTTCTCATCGTTGCGTCGACTGCGAAAATCGAGCGCAAGCACCACATGCCCTCCTCTTGTCGAGATCGCGGATAGGGACCCAATGTTTGCTTTGCTATTTCTGTAGCAAGGAAGTTAATTTCAGGAAAAACTGTGTGTGTCAACAATTTGTGGATTTTTTTCGAAACATCTGTGGCTAGCGTTAAAAGTCTCTGGTGTTAGTCAATTCGCTTGGAATGAGCGAATGCGTTTATTTCAATTTGGAATAGTTTGAGGTTTATGAATGCTTTTGCGAACTAACAATGATTTGGGGGCGAGCAGATCTACCGATTTACTATTTATCTTCTAAGACAAGTGTGGTACCAATTTAACCACCCCGGAGGAGTGAAAGGCTTGGTTGATTCCGAACAATCTACCAACAGTGCAGTTCCAGCGGAACCTCTTACCATGTGCGCTACATCTGCCGCAATCCTACCCATGTATTTGAATTAAGCAACAGAGGCTTTCTAACATCGTTGCGACTTGCCACAGCTCTACTAGTAACATACTGCAATGTATGTAGAAGAGACCGATGCAACTACGGCTGTTTCTCACCTTTCAGTGCTCGCGTTAAAATGAAACGCAGTAACAATTCAGTAGAATAAACCGGTATGAGGGATAAAGGGCTCGGCTGACACTAGGATGCCAAGCTGATTTCAGTACAGTCACAGCCCAACCTCTTGCCAACTGCACTGCACCGGTCCGACTAGTATGGTGATTGGAAATGATTTTTTCGGAAGTATGCCCAGGCAGCTGCAGTATGTGGCCATGAGAGGAAAAGTGAAAGTAATCAGAATGTTATGTAAATCTCTATCGGTTCATCTGTACTCAGAATAGGTTAGCCTTATTCAGAAATACCGACTACCACTCTAAGTTTATGATTGTTTGGGCAGAACATCCAGTAGAATAACCTTTAGATCTCCACTAGGTCTAGTCGCTGTTTGTAGGAATGAAACACAAAAAATTGACGGTTTTTTAAAAACGATTTTTGGATATTATTTGGATGAGGGCGGGTGTAGTGTAGCTGTTAGAGGTTCCTGCACGATCGATCGGAGGTTCGAATCCCCCCTAGACGTTCACCAAGCCCTTCATCCCTCCGGGGTCGATAAATTGGTACCAGACTTGTCTGGGAGGATAAACATACTGACTTGACACATCGGCCAGCTCCCGCAAGTCATTGTATAGGCCACTTACACGTTCGTAAACCTCAAACGATTCTGAATTGAAGTGAACGTGGGGGCGCATCCCAAGCGGATTGACTAACGCCAGAGACTTTATCGCTTATCTTTTATCCTTTATCCTTTCTTATTTGGACCAGTCTGAATATCCGGCCAAAGCCGGACCTCAGACTTTCTGTGGTTTTACCTTCGCTTCCCTTCACTGATCAACGGAAGTTAATGGAAGTTGGCATTTTCCGTAAAATTAGATTTGTGTTTTTTTTTAAACAACGCTTTCCTTCTCTTTTTTTTATTATAAAATAAGGCGAAAGATTAAAGAGCTTTTCCTCTAAACGCGTCAGTTCTACATTTGGAGAATATTCGACCATCAGCTTCAAACACTCCTTCGACACCAAAATAATTCAGATACAATTTGAAAGCTTTACTCGAAGTATGGGTGTTCCTCCTGATTCCCCTCCCAACAGTTATCACAGAATGATGTTTCCACATAAAATGACGTAAACAACATCATCATACTGATAAAGATAAGTTCCACATCAGACAAGCGTATAAAAAGCGACGGTTAGATTAGTGGATGGCGTGGAATATAATGTCGTTTGTGCAACTACACAAAATGCGCACGGACTTACGACATGTCCTTGTCGCATGGACAATAGGATTCTTCCACGCGATATGAGTTTCCGTTCTCTTTCACTTCCCAGGTTCCAGGACCAAAAACAGTGACAAGTTGCTGCTGCCCGCAATATTTGTTGACAGCCGACGTGTGCGCCTTGTGATGTTGCTGGAGCCTGTACCTTCCTTCCTCCAGTCCTCTCTCCTTCTAAATACCTAGAGTGAAATTTATCGAACAGGAATGTCTTGTTTGGGATTCCAACCATAATCTTCCGGTCCTCTTCCAACTCGTAGTAAGGGCAATGAGTAGTTGGAGGAGTCTGTCTATCCTCACGTTTGCTTTCCCTTCCAACATCTCATGTTTAGTTTTTTATGGAAACGCTCACAGAGCATAGAAGTACTGACACAAGATCCTAAGGCTGCCCATTGGTCCACTCTATTGCTCCTGTGAATGAATTCAGTGCTAGATTGATATTTCAGTTTGAATGACAACGTACCATGTGTTTCCCATGAATGACGCGAGCGTGCTTTCACCATTTTCACGAAGATACTTCAACATTGATGTGTATTGTGTTACGAAGACACTTGTTTAGCGAACAAGACAGATGTCTCGCATTCTCCTGAGGAATGGCTCGCTGAGGTCGCGCTGAAAGAGCAGTATTCTAGTTCTTCCATCTAGTTCCAGGCCATTCCAGCTACAAGCAATTGGAGTCAGGCGAAGGCTACGTTAACCAGTTTCGTATTAGCATTCCTCTTCATGGCTTGCTGTATGTGCCATAGGCATAACAGCCGTTTAGTCCACGACGATGGAAACACTTTACTGAAACCATTCCAAAATGTGTTAATATCGTCCGTTATGAAGTAATCCGTGTGAAATGAGGGGAGCAACTTCTTCGCGTGCTCAAACATCATCCCAACTTCTATATCAGTCATCCTGTCAAGTAAAGTTGTAGAAGATATTACACTGTGAACGCACAATCTGCTTAGAATAAATCACCTATAGGAGAGGAGGTACGCAGCCGGAAGAGCTCTATCCCATTCATCCGTGGCAATTACAGTGGTTAATCTTGACGAATAAGATGTTAGGTTGAACGTACAACGCCCTCTGTCCACACTTTCGTAGCCACTCTTTCTGCGTTGGATTTATGACGACTAAATGTATCTTGTAAGCTGCAACGCACTAATTTGCTCTTGATTTTATTTACCCAGCACGAATCCATCTCCGCTGGCTTCTCGTGCTGGCCTGTAGAACTGGATGCCATCAGATTGCAAGTTGGCATCAACTCGCCTCTGAACTGAAACCGTGTCCAAATGATGGAGTCTTCCAGGGTCTACTCGGCACTTCGAGTCGATGTTTCCAAGCACTTCTTTTGTCGCTATTCTTAAATGCTACAGCTGTATGTGTGGTGTGATGTACCTTATATCTCGCGGTGTGATGAAATACAGTCGAGAACGGGGGCCTCCTCTTACTTGCATCCTTACTTTTCTGTAAACCTGTCGGACGGTCAGACCATCCCGTAGCAGCGAGACTATAAACTGCTCAGCATTGTGGTTCAAGTCTCAGCTGAGATGGGCGGACTTCATGTCCGATATGGGTGAGACAGTGTTCAACTGTCGCATCATCAGTTTTCTCTCTAACCTAGAATTTGTTTGGTTTTATTACAATTAGCACAAGGAATCACTGCTGATAGAAAATGTAGTGCACATACGTTCATATACGCTGTGCAATGCTCCACAGACTTTTTCGTTTTTGCTGGGACAGAGCCTGCGCGGAAAGAGCAGTGGCAGCGTAAATATGTGGTTCTGCCGAATTTCGTAGTCTCTGACTTAGCTGTGAACCGGCTTATCGCACCCGATTCCTCCGAGGCTAACTTCCAGCTTTTGAAGAGAAACACGTCAATTAGTCTAGTATAGGTGCAAATTTTCATATTACTCCAACCTGATAATCTTTTAGACTTTAGAAGTTGATGGTCTCGACCACGAAATCGTCTGCGTCGTTGGTATGCTGCTGATGAGCATGCTCTGCGAGCTGACGGTGATTCTACATATGCAAGAATCAGAAGGAGTCATCAATAAAAATGTGAACGACAATTATTGCACGGTCGTGAAAGCTGTAGATTATTAGTAACTCACTTTAACCGTTTCTCTGCATATGGGGCACGTGATAACTCGAGGTGAATATTCGTCGGCATGTTTTGTTCCTCTATGACAGCTCAGCCCACCCGCGCTGTTGAATCTCACATCACAGAATTCGCAGTTATAAATAGGCTTCCCCGATACAGCAATTCTCCGGCTCTTCTTTTGTGCCTTGAATTCCGAAATTTGGCTTTGCGAATATCCATGGACATCAACAAGGTGCCTCTCCATTCTATTTTTAGCCATGCCACAGACCTGGCATTCATTCATGGCAATACTAGAAATCACAACAATCCCACTAGTACACAAAAGAGATGACGAAGTGAAAGAAGAAAAAATAACTTACTTGAGGGTCATATCCATTATGTAGATTGGAAATACGTTGGATTGGAAGTTGGAGCAAAGAAAATTGTTCGACTAACTCGGTTAGGAACAACCTCTGATAATGACTTCCTTGCAGGAGTTCCTTAGGTGACAAGTTTCGTTCCATACATGACAAGCACAAGTTCCTTACATGACAAGTTTCGTTCCATACATGACAAGTACAAGTTCCTTACATGACCTAATGTTGTTCTTCCAGATGGCGGGGTATAAAGAGGTCTTCTTTTAACACCGCTGGGCATAAGGTATAATCTTTTTATTGAGGGGTCAGCAAACGTTGGCGTGGACACACCTATTGGCTCACGCACAATATTAAGAAGTGTATCGTGCTAATAATTCTTCTTAGTACAATTAGGCTTCATTAGGCCGGCAGTGCCCTAAGGGAGGTATCAGACGTCACAGCATACATCAAGCTCCAATGGTTCGCACGATCATACGCATGCGACAACAAAGGATGGCAGAAGGTACAGCGGGAGATGTGAAAAGAAAAGTAAAGAAGAAGAGAACAGTGGAATTAACAAATGAAAATGGAATTAACAAATGAACAGAAGAAGAAAGAAGAACGGGAGAAATGTCGAGAAATAATACTCACCTGACAAGCAGAGGAAGATATGAAAGAGATAGAAATCAAAATCAGAAAATATTATTTTATCATGTCGTAAGTCCGTGCGCAATTTGTGTAGTTGAACAAATGATATTATATTCCATCCCACATCAGATCATGTAAACTGTTACGCACTATTTAAGCAGCCGGTTTCATTCGTGTTTCCACTTTCTGATGGAGGCATAATACCAACCTGAGGCAAACGGCAATTGTAAAGAAGACGCACGGAGGAGTCGTAGTGGTGAAAAGCAACGCGCGCAGCAACGGGTATGAAACGGTTGCAACGTCCCATTTACCTTTTGCGACATGCCCACGAAGTTATTGGGCACCGATCCGACGCCAGTGGACCCGAAAAAGCCCCTTCCGTAAGTATCTGGCGCCGGCGCACCAACCCGACGCATTGGACCCGTGTCTCCTCCTTTAATCGCTCTATCAGGCCAGCGCGCCAATCCGACGCCGGTGGACCCGTCGCACCCCCTTTTTCGAATTTCGTGACTGACAAATACCCATACACATACACATACACATACACACACGTGACAGAATAAGCCCATTATTATATAGCATGATAACATATTATAATTCTAATTAAGGTGCAAGCAAGGCTGGACTTGACATGGCGGCACGATGTTTTGCTAAGGAGTTGGGGCAATACGGTATTCGAGTTAACTGCGTAAATCCAACCGTGGTCATGACCGAATTGGGAAAGATGGTGAATTTTTCCTTAATTGTTCATCCGCACATCCTATTGATTAGGAAAAGAAGAGATCGCGGCAGCTAAGCCTCCATTTTCTCGATGTAACATATTGCGGCTCTATAGAAACATACGTACCTCAATTTAGGCGTGGAGTGACCCAAACAAATCCGAACCGCTTCTTTCGCAAATGCCCATAAGCAGATTCGCAGGTTATTCAGCCATTCCTCTGGATTCTGTCCAACAACATGATTTTTTTCGGATTTCCTTCTGAAGAATAATTTCAGGAAGTTGAAGATGAAATTACTAATTTTAGAAATTGAAGAAGTTGTAAATGCGGTCATGTTTCTACTCAGTGATGCTGCGTCAATGACAACTGGAATGGCCTTACCAGTGGATGGCGGCTTCACCCAAATGTAACTCAAATGAGGAAGTATAATCAAATGTGAACTAGTTAATGACAGATAGAAGCAATGGGCTCCTGCTTATCGAACTTCGTCTTTTTCTCATCGGAAAACTTCTTTTTTTTGTTGTGATTGCATTACTTATATCAATTTATTTCCTACAAAATAGCAATAATTCCTGAGCATTTTCTCATATTACTGATGTGAGCAGCTACTATTATTATCTTAATTTGAGTCAATAAATAATGTTGCCAATAAACTCTAAAACCACGATGTCTAACACAGAGGCGTTAAAGGAAAAACCCTATAATAAAATTTTTCTGACTATCTTCAAAACTAGCAACCCGGTTAAAGCATCCTGAAGACCATTAGGCTGTCATCATCTGATTAAATAAACCAAATAGTGAAGTGAAGTGAACTTTACTTGCTCTCATATGTGGTGTTTTTTCCCTTTCCTTTACTTCTTCTCCGAAATGAGATGTTTCTCAAGTGCGGAATTCGAAAGACCTAAAGATTACTGTGATTTTCATTTATAAGCGGTGGGGAATGTGCGCGTGTTGCGGAGGCCGCGTCACCCGGCTGAACATATTTGGTTCCGACCATAAAATAAGTTTGTCGGGAAGAGGATCGGAAAGCGAGAATTCTTCATACAGGTTAATGTACACAAATCTGGAATCGATTCACGTTTTATGATAACGATAGTGAATTAAAGAATGTGAGCACTTCATTTCTATCCAAGCTAAAATGAGGATTGTTGCTCTTATCACATGGTGAGCGTCATTGAGTTAATCGCTGCACAGTTTTGGGAGTCAACTTGTAACTTTGAGCTTTCTTTTCCCAATTGTTCGGACCGACGAAAGTCCTTTTCACAGAACAGTCAAAACAAACTGTGATTTGAGTTCTCTAGAGAACGATTCATTCAGCAGTGTGTACGTCCTTTCTTCCTTCTAACTTTATTGATACACAGTCTGGTCAGAGAAGCGAATAAAACACAAACGTTGCGAAAGTTCCGCTCTCAGATGAACGACTACAGGGTAACATGTTTGGTTTCACATGTTCTTACTTATTTGGGACCCTTAACGGCAGCATACAACGAATCTGATGTGGAGGAGGAGTCCGCAGGAATATCTAGAGTTGGATCGTCGTAAGAAACGGCGTGGAAGTTAACGTTTTCTAGGATGATTTCAATTTCGACGCGCTACCCTTCTACACGCTCCGCATCTAGGTGTAGAAGGGACCTAAATGTGTAGACAGAGGCGCCTCCTAACGTACCTCGTAATAACCGAAATGGTTCCCACGCTGTTTCTTACGACGATCAGAGAGAGAGAGAGAGATGAGCGGAACCACCCCTAATCCCGCGACAGCCGGATCTCTAGTTTTTCCCGCGCATTCCCTCACCACGTCAAAGTCGTGGTATGCTGTCTTTGGGAAAGGTATTGGTAAGAGCATTACAAGCATTCATCAAGACCCCCTCCAGAGCATCCAGTGGTTCGCATTATTTCTTAGCACGTCGTTTGCTGTGCCTTCTGTCATCCTTTGTTGTCGCATATGCATAATCATGCAATGCTTAGAGTGGAAGCTTGATGCATACTTGTAACGTTTCTACCTGATATCTCCCTTAAGGCTCCCAAACAAATGAGAACATGATAAAACTAACATGTAAGCCTGCAAGGAAATTACAGCATTTTTGCAAGGTTTGAATTTTATTATTCTGTTCTGCTTAGAAATCCATGATCTCTGCACTCCGTCTAGTTCCGGTGTTTGCGGTCATCTGCGTGCGACAGCCTCAGAGGACCGCAACCACCGACTTGAGTGCAACTCGTGAGGCAATTACACATAAGTCAGAGCCTTTTCGACTGGACTATATCCTAAATGCATTTTTCTTAATTCCTGAACGTGCCCTTCATCTAGTGCTTTTCAGATACCCAGTCGATAACGACACTGTAGTGATCTTAAAAGGTACGAATTCCATTCTGAAGGATTGCGAAGTACAGTATGCTCCACAAAACGGTACTTTACTAATGTACTTTTCTTTCAAAAATCTATAGTTGGTTTTTAGTCGACAAGTAGGTTTTTGATCCCAATGCATCACGGTACTTCCATAACATTCACTTAGAATTACAACAACCTACAGTCGGGTCGGGTCAAAACGATTTGAAGTTTGGTGCAGTTACGCAAGATATTGTACCAGAGGAACTGATTATAGGTGAACCCTTTTTGACTGAAATATGCAGAGATGTCCCTTTGTGGCTGAAAGTTGAGGAACCTTTGTGACTGAAACTGTTCGTCAGAGATTAATAGAAATAAGGAAGTAAAGGACAGTCAAATGACCTTTTTAATTTTCATTTAAAGGCGACATACCATGAACCTGACGTAGTGAGGGAATCCGCAGTAAAAGGTAGAAATGAGGTTGCAGATTGCGGTATCAGCGGTGGTTCCGCTCATTTGTTCCTTATCGTCGTAAGATACGGCGTGGGAACCATTTTGGTTATCACGAGGTACGTCCTAAAAACTACGTCTTCCACGCCGTTTCCTACGACGATCAGAGAAAGACGAGCGGAACCTGACGCCTGACACCGCAGTCTATATCCTTGACTCTAGATTTTCCCATGGATTCCTTCACCACGTCATATTCGTAGTATGCTCTCTTTAAAAGAAATTCTTAGTCTAATAAGGAGGGGATTGTGGAGGTAGTTAGGAAAAAACAACTAAATTTGGAAAAATTCAAGATTTGCTCTAATTATGATGTAGACGTGATTGAAGCTACAAGTATTGTGAATACAGAATTTTGTGCACTTTGACATGCTGGATTTTTCTCAAGCACCCAGTGGTGGGCCTAGATTTTCTCCTTCTCATTCCTTTTTTTGCGATTGCTACAACTGGCGGCCAACATGTCGAATCTTTGCAAAGTGACGCGTCTGGGGAAAAAGCGGGCTCATGTTCGATATTTTCATGACGAATCCGGCGATCGATAGCGCAGTGATCCTGTGCCTGTAGGCTCCTAGCGCTCACCTAAGACGCAGACCTGACGCGTCTCTTTAGTTCGATTGGACACTAGGAGTATACTGAGGTTTTGGCCAGCTACTCGAGTTGTAGCTCATCCGATTGTCAACTATTACACTAGGTTACATGTTAGTAGAATTATATACACCGTCTAAATCTTAAATCCTGAGTAAGTTCCAAGATCGACCTTCTTTGAATCTTGAGTTTGATTGTGTACTACTTTCTTAAGCAGAACCAAGATTGTTATGGGGTGATCCTTTATTAAAAAAACTTTATTCGTTTTGGCGCACCATTTTGTACAAGAGGTTCGATTGGAGCGCGCCAGTCTTATGCGGCGCCGCATCTTCCGGGCCGTTTTTTACGCCAATTAGGAAGAAATGAACGGAATCACCCCCCTTTCCGTAGTCTCCCATCCCGTATACAAATACTCCACCTGAAATCCGTGCCACCTCAGATGCCGGTGATGTCTTTAAGCAGAACCAAGATTGTTATTGATCTTTATTCTGGCTAACGTTTCGGCGTCGTCGCTTTTAATCCTGAACTTTTGCTTTAACCTGAAATCTTGCCAATGCGTTCACTTTAATTCAGAATCGTGAGGGTTACGAACGCGTGACTAGCCCATGCAGAAACTTGCAGGAGATAGGCGATGCGTCAAGTCACTTTTCTATCCTCTCAGACAAATCTGGTACCAATTTATTCATTCCGGAGGGATGAAAGATTTGGTCTGCACTATGGCGGATTCAGATGTGGTCATAGCGGCGGTACCTCTTCCCACTGCGCTACAGTAGCCCATAAAAGTACTGTTATCCATAAGAATAAGAATACTATCTTCTGTCATAGAAAATAAAAAAAAGGGTTCTCGCGTGGATTTGCAAATACGAATCTCTGAAAGGTACTGATTCCATTCAGTTAACACTGTCCCACCATACCGGGATTTGTTTTCAGTGCTATAGAAAAAATTGTTCAGTTCTTAAAAATATTTGTTAACGTAAAATAAGTGGAAAAACTATGAGTAAAGAACTAAGTAACACAAAACTAATTACCATTTAATTACAGACTCTGAGAATTGTGAAGAATTGTGTGCTCCACATGGACGTTGTTCTTTACGCGAAGCAGGAACTCCCATTGAACATGTTTGTTTCCTTTTGAAACACTACTGTATCGTTTACAGTACACTCTTTTTTCTAAATTTTCAGTATGAATGTCTTTGTGACTATGGATACAGAGGAATGCACTGTGAAGAAAGTAAGCTCCGAAATTCTTTTTGGGAGAAATTCTGGTGGACCTAAAATTACCCACACTGTTAAGATATTTGGATGACATTCATGCCATTCATCCTATAATCCTACGAAATTCAGAATGTTTTGGCCAAATTCGTTGATTTTTGAACTAAGCCAGAAGAACTAGGACAATACATGTGCAGCGGTGGAAAATGCGGCAGCTGTAACAACAAATCATAGCAGTTCAATATTTGCAGATTTAACAACGTCTAAATTTAGAATTACAATATTAGATGCTTTTGTGAAAACGCAAATGCTAAGTGAAGCAGCATATTAGACACACAGCACACTAGACTTTTCCGACTAGACTTTGTGCAAAATAACAGATAAAAATTTGCAACTACAATTGATAGCACATGCTGCGTTGAATCGGTTTAATTAAGAATTATTTTAAGAGAAAAATGCTTTCGATATTGAAGGAATATAATATTAGACGGACGTTCGGATTGGTATTATATGGTAGGAGTAGTTTTGTACAAGAATACATTTCATAGTCTACACCCTCTAAAGAAATTAGACCTTACACTGAACTAAATAGGGTTGACTCAACGATTTAGCCCTTTTGAATCTAATCAATCGAATTTCGAAGTTACCAAATTAATAGACCTTGTTTTACTACCAGAGAGACACAGATACAACCATCAGTTGTCAATAATTTCCTTAAAAATCATGGAGTATCAATCAAAATATGGAGCATATTGCAATGGCTTGGTCTCAATTTTACTCTCTTTTCGTAAATGGTACACAGGGAATGGTCTTTATTTTTTCTCACATATTGCAAAGAGTTTTTTTACTGATTTTAAAGTTGAAAAGTTTAAAATAAACTAGATTAACCTTAAAAATATGCGCAGCTCACAGTAAACACATTTGAGAGTGATAAAAACTGAAATAATATTAAAATCGAAAAATCTAATGACAACAATGTTGAGTTGAAGTACTCAAATATCTCAATTTGTTCTGGCCATTCACCAACCACATAGAAATAATGTTATTTTTGGCAATCAACTAATCTACAACCCGATAAGAAATAATTGTTAGAGATGTTTTGAGTGGAGATTTTGCATGGGACCTTTATTACGCTGATGTTGTTCTCTAACTAACGGGGTTTTGAATGGGACCTTTAGTATCCCGATGTTTCGGCTTTTTCGCCGTCATCAGAATCCTAAATGGAGATTGGAGAACTTCAGGTTAATAAAAGCTTCCATTTAAAAATCTCGCAGGTTCACTGATAGAAAACATAGCCAGAAGTCTGCTGAGACTCCAGAAATGTTTGAACTAATCGTTAATTCTGGAGGTGGGAACACATACCTCTGTCGAGAGGAACATACTATTCCAGAGATTCGGACCAAATTCGCCTTAATGTACTTCGTCTGGATTTGCGTATTAGTGGAGTTTGCCCTTATAATGATAGCAATTAAACGATATGCGTAAGTTTCACCGTAAATAATCAAATCTGAGAGACCTTGACCACGTTAAAAGTATTCAGGAATCGAAAATTTTTCGAATCACCGCTTCCCGCTCAACGATTTGTCGATATTATGATCTCTCGTTGTAAGAAGAAACAAGAAGATTTGAAGAAGAACAATTGAATACTGTTCTTGCATTGTTTTTGTTAATAAATTAAAGTAAAGGTTAGAAATAAAAATTAGACAAAAATAAGCATGATGCAATAAACAGAAATAAAAAAAAATAAAAATAATATAGTATAATGAAAGATAAAGTCTTTGGCGTATCAATCCGCTCGGGATGCGCCAACACGTTTTACTGCTGTTCGTAATCGTTGAAGTTTTAGGAACGCGTCTTGGCCTATAGAATGGCTTGGGAGGGCCAGCCGATGATCAAATCAGTGTTTTTATCCTCCCAGACAAGTCTGGATCCCTGTACTTAGAAGACTAAAGATTTAGATTACTTTATTTATTTTATGTCTCTAATTTATTATGGGAATCTTTGATTCGTTTGAAAATTTTACATTTCAAACTTGATTGAACACATAAAGGATAAGGGATAAAGTTTCTGGCGTTAATCATTCCGCTTGGGATGCGCCACCACG
This sequence comes from Necator americanus, assembly GCF_031761385.1. NCBI lineage: Eukaryota > Metazoa > Nematoda > Chromadorea > Rhabditida > Ancylostomatidae > Necator > Necator americanus. The sequence continues at coordinate 8,042,920 of NC_087375.1, forward strand.
TTCACTTCAATTCAGAATCGTTTGAGGTTCACGAACGTGTAACTGGCCTATGCAATGACTTGCGGGGGCCATCCGATGATCAAGTCAGTATTTTTATCCTCCAGACAAGTCTGGTACCAATTTATCGACCCCGGAAGGACGAAAGGCTTGCTGAGCACTGGAGCGGTTTCGAACCATCGACTGCGTGGCTATAACTGACCTCTAACCGTCTACGGCACAGCTGTTCCTAATATAATATAATATTATAATAGGAATTATATTATTATAAATAAAAATAAAGTAAATTAGGAATGGAATTTTGTACTTATCATCTGATCTGGTCTATAGCAAATAAAACAACATAATGTAATAAATGAAAATAAAATAAATGGGGATCAGAATTTTGTACAAATCATCTGATCTGGTCGAATATGTCCACTTAATCTGCCAGCTCATCACTTAATGTGTGTACATTCGTGATCGCATTGTTGCTAACACTGACCACTGTGTACAATGTTAGCACACCTGTACACATCAAACTCCTATAAAATGCTTTTCTCGGATAATTATAAACATCATTCATCATCATCGTCATCAATATGTTCATTTACAGCTCTATTCTTCTCTATTCAGCTCTTTACATTAGCCAAATTACCGCACAAACATGTGCAGCGGGAGCAGATAATGGACGTAAGTTATTTGTAGTCGTAACGGAACTTCGACTTATTCCTCATGAAACTGTATGAAAATTCGATAAAATTCCAGCATGTCTCAACGGTGTTTGCTTCGCGGGTACCACATGTTTGACAGCTTTGGACATATGCTGTTCTGATACGGGAATCATCCCGGACACTACGTTAGCGAGTACGGTAGCCTCTACTCTTGCCTCAGATTCGTCGGTTGCATCAACAGGTAAATTGTCCATTCGCTCACGTAAGATTACAGAAGATTACTCGAAAAACAGTCCTACGCTGTAGCGAACAAAAACATTACCTAAAGGTCCCACCACTAGCTGAATTTTGTAGGCATTCTTGTGTTCCTTGAAGGCAGCATACTAGAAAATTGATGGTGTTTGTGGTATGTCCCACGAAAAAATAGGTTCAGAGGTGTGGAGCACAAGTACGAGAGCCTTCACACCCAGTTCCACGTAATCGTTCGGGAAAACCTTGTGGAAAATGAGATTTGTGATCAAATTTTCTTACAAGGCACCGAGTAACGTGTCATTTCAGCGCCCGCAGACGTGCCGCACCTGTTCAGATGACAGCACCGGCAGCTCGTTTATTGTCGATTGTTTCGTTTAAATGATAGTTCCTATTGAATGGATTTAGTAATTGTATCTAAGGTTTTAAAAAATTCCACCAGGGTTTTTCTTAATTCCCACCACAAAATTTTTCACCTGAAAGAGACAAGCGACCATTAACAAAGGTTGCAAGTGAATAACTAGTGAAATGTGGAGCAGAACCTTTTGAAAAATATGAGAATATTTTCTGTGATTTTAACTATAGGTTAAGGTCAAGGATCTCTCACAAAAATTAACAAAAGATCTTGTATGATTAGATTTTTCAAAGTTCTGAAATACTAGGAAGTGGCCTAGTCCTACTATGTTTAGGTTGCACAAGCCAGAATTTATAAGTTCAATCGATAATGATATATAGTGACACAGAACTGCCCTCTTTCACTACTTTTCACACGAAAAATTCTTTTCGCAGAAATCCTGAGTTAAATTTAAAATTTTAGAATTGAACATGTTCATCTAGTATATATTTCAGTGACATCTATCACCTCAGCTTCTCTGGCTTCATCAGCCACTACCACCACCTCAGCAAGTAGGTCCTTCGACGATTATCTATGGAGTTTCAGCATTTACTATTCGAATTGCAGCTTGTGTGGATAAGCTTAATCCACGAACTGGTGTTTCCGATTGCTCGATGAGAGCTAGCCTTTGCAATGATCCCACATACCTCACAGTGATGACAGAACAATGTCCTCGAACTTGCGGTAGATGCTCGAGTTCCTCGGGAACGATCACCAGTACGTTCAGAGATAAATTCATCAGGAATTTTGATTTGTCATCGGTGTAACTCTTTCTTATTCCCATTTAGCCTGTGTCGACAAGGTTAATCCAACAACTGGAGTTTCTGATTGTCCTTCTTTGTCCTACTTGTGCAATAATGCCGCCTACACCACTTTGATGACTGAACAATGCCCTCGTACATGCAACAAATGTTCGAGTACCGGTGTGAGCTCTGCCAGTAAGTCTTTGAGGCAGGATATCTGCTTCTTTTCTCACATGATACTATTCGGAGCCATTATACCGTTTATTCCAGCAACTACTTCAACTACCTGCGTTGACAAAGTGAATCCAAGAACAGGAACATCTGACTGCCCGATGAGATCCTCGCTTTGCTTGGATTCCAACTACATAGCGCTTATGAGGGTAAGGAGTAATAACCAAAACTGAATACATCCTCCTCCTAATGAATATTCAACAGACGGAATGTCCACGAACATGCGGATTCTGTACCAGCACCGGAAGCACCGTATCTGGTACGGCTACAGTAGCCACAGTAACTAGCGCTACGGCTACAACTCGAGCGGCTGGAAGTAAGTGATGATGGGAACTTTCCCGTAATCAATCATCTTTTCTAAAAAAAAATAATTATTCAGCCTGTGTTGACGCCATCAATCCCCGTACCGGCGTGTCCGATTGTCCACAGCGTGTCTCGCTCTGTAACGATTCCGTCTATCGAGATCTTATGCAGTCCCAATGTCCACTAACGTGTGGTCTTTGCTAGAATCTTCGCTAACGTCCTTGTATAATTGTAATTCAGTGGTAATGTTTTAGAATACGGTATAAATATTTTCTCATCGTTCGCGTTCTACACACATACACTCAAAACTTCGATTGAAAATTTGTAAAAATCGCTCGTCGCTAAGAAAACCGACTTTTTCACAGGGAAGTTTCATAGTTTTTCTCAGCTGAAATTTTCTTAACTTAACTTCCTCCCTCCAGAACTTTTCGATCTTTAATTTTCTAAAAGGTTTTCTTTAACATAGAATCCAATACCGGGACAGGAAGTTTATTTTCTGATTTCTCCTACAACCCAAAGGTTTGGGTGACTAAGATGTAGTGTAAAAAAAAGCAAAGAAAGTTTTTTTTTTCTCAAAGGAAGGCATTGGAATTGTGCCGTCTATGCCTTTTCGTTTCTGTGGGCCTTCTTGGCGCGTAGTTGCCAGCGACCGTGTTCAACCAGGCTGACGCGGAAAGTCTGCTGTAACGTCTTTTCTCAATAAACATGTATTCCTTTATCACCCCAACTTGTCCCAATTAAAGTCGTCGTAAGGTAATCCGAAAAAACACGTTTAACCCCAACAGTACGAGAAAAAAAATTATTTAATATTTTTTAAGAAGGAATTTATAAAAATAATGAAATAAATATAAGGCTGTGGCACCAAAAATGTTTCAATGATTTTATAACGGTTGCGGGGCAAGATGTGCTCGCGAAAAATCCGCTAGCCTCTTTTTAGCGCCGTGCAATTTCGCGTATTTGCGGTCGCGGCAGCTTGGGAGGAAGGGGGGAGGGAGGAGCTGCATGGGTTTGCCGAGGGTAAGTTACTCTTTCTGTCGTGCATCAAAACGCCCTTTCTTTGACGTTTGCAAAGGAGCTGTGTGAGTTAAATTCTTCATCACCTCTATTTCCAGGTAACGTGAAATAGAAACAAACGTTTTTTTAGTGTTTTGTTGTCAACGTGATTTTTTTAAAAGAGAAACTCCATGTGAAACCAGATTATTGGAATAAAACGAATTTACCCTACAACCGCATTGGAGGCCTGGGACCACTCAGACCTCATCCCTTTCCTGTCATCCAAGCAACGGCGAGCGCGACCTTTGCGTCGCGTCAGAATGATAAAAATTGCGGATTCCGACGGGGACAGCAGGAAAAAAGAACAGTGAAGGGCAAACTCATTTAGCACGTTGTAATTTTGGTCTTTATTCGTTGTTAGCCAGATGAGTGGCGAACAGACACCTCCGTATCTTCGAATTAGGTAAGGAGCTGCGTAGCGCAAGTATCGACGCTCATTAAAGGCAACATACCACGAATCTGACTTGGTGCAGGAACTCTTCGGGAAAATCTAGAGTTAAAGTTGTAGAATGCGAGATCACAGATGGTTCGGTTCATCTCTTTCTGATCATCCTGAAAATCGGCGTGGGAACCGCTTCGCTTTCTACGAGGAACGTAAGAACGCTCTTCTATGGATGCGTTCTGTTCCCATCAAGAACCTATTCGTTGGTTTCATTTGAATAGGCAGTGGAGGAGAACTCATCGGCTTTTCGCCACTGCGTAGCTGGATGCGGCGCGCGCACAAAACGTGGCGCGTTGCAATCGTAGTGAAAAACGGAGTCTTCCACACTGTTTTTTTTTACTACGATTGGAGAGAAATGAGCGGAACTACACTTGATCCAGCAATCTACAACTCCATCTCTAGTTTTTCCTGCGGATTCCCCGACCGAGTGAAATCCTCGTCAGATTCGTGGTGTGCTGCCTTTAACCCTTTAGATAAACGGCAGCACATCGAATGGGTACCATTCAACAGCGCTTTTTTATGATCTATTATTTTATATTTATTTATTTTATGTCTCTAATTTATTATGGAAATCTTTGATTTGTTTGGAAATTTTGCATTTCAAACTTGATTAAACACATAAAGGATAAAGGATAAAGTGTCTGGCGTTAATCAATCCGCTTGAGATGCGCCCCCACGTTCACTTCAGAATTCAGAATCGTTTAAGGTTTACGAACCTGTAACTGACCTAAACAATGACTTGCAAGGGCTTGCCAGTGTGTCAAGTCAGTGTTTTTATCCTCCCAGACAAGTCTGGTGCCAATATATCGACCACGGAAAGATGAAAGGTTTGGTGAGCACGAGGGCAGATTCGAACGTCCGATCGATCGTGCAGGAAGCGGAAACTCTGACTTACATTTATTTCTTTTGTGCGTTTATCGCATTTTTCTCCAGCAGTCTTTACGGAGCTGTTTAGAAAATGTGTGTGTCGCCGCCTCTTTTCTAAGTATCTATTATATGACGTTGATGGCGTAGAGGAACACATCATTCCCTAATAATATGTTTTGGGAAGAAACTGCATTGTTATCTTCAATTTCGACCCGTTTTGAGTAAAACAGAAAAAAAAACAAAAATAGAAAATAAGAACTAAAAACGAACTGGAACTAAACTAATACAATATGCAACTGTACATAATTGACTTTTAAAATGGATTTAAATAAGATTGCAAGATAAGAAAAGGCTTTATTTATTTATTTATTTGTTTTTTGGATACATATGTGTATATCATCGTCATATTTGTATACAAAATCCACAGTTGAATTGGATTAGTTGCGGATTCTCTATCGCATTCCGTTCCCAATGAAGTCCTGGAGAGTGATTTTCAGAAAATACGTTTTATTATCGTTTTGAACGTCCTTCTGGTGACGTCTAGGGAACACCTTTTTCAGATTTCCTGGAAATTGTTCAAGATCCACTCGTAAATTCATAGAGAAGTATGTATAGAGCAAATCGATGTTTGAACACAAACCTCGCATAGCTGGATTAATTACAGCTGTTTTATTTGTGGTGGAACTGCAAAATCCGCAGGTTTTTCGGCATTGTTTCTGAAGAGTTTTCTTATAGTCACAAAACCAAAAAAGTAAATTTCGAATTTTTTACCATCATCACATCCTGATAAACTGGATCCATGCAAAGGTCAATCCGGGAAGAGCATTCGGAGCTATTGGTGGCGGGATTCACTAAGTCGACACAAGCGGTTTTCGTGAGCGGTTGTTGTCCTGAAGACTTAATTGGTCTTAAAGATTTTTTTGACTTTACGTCTTGTTAGAAAGTCAGGATACTGTACCGGGACATTTTCCACATGTTCTCGGACATTGCACTGTCATTATTCTAGAATATATGGGAATATCACAAAGTCCAGCACGAAAAGGACATTCGGAGATCCCCGTCTTTCGATTAGTTCTATCCTTACATGCTAAAAATTTTGAAAAAATTGTACGAATAACCAGCGAAAATTTCTTACTAAAATGACAAACATGGATCTACAGTAGGGTTGATAGGTCCGGGACCAGGTCTTGGGCCACCAGTGTTGCTTGGGTAAACAGTTGTCACTGAAAAAGAACGTCTAAATAAAACCTAAACTGAATAGAAAAGGAATTATCTCGGGAACATTCCAAAGTCGAATAATTTAATTATTCCCACGGTTCAGAAACATGCTTCAAACATGGACGAAATCCAAGATTTGTGGCTTTACATAGCTTATATTAAAAGGTAGTGACGGATCCTTTTCCAAGAAGTTTCTGTATTACCTAGAAACGTGAGGAGATTTCTCTAACTCTCCTTTAACTTAGTACATATTTCATTATCACTGACATTTTAATATAATTAATGTTTTAGTGGTTTTTCTCATTTAATTTTATACATTTACATATTTTATCTATTTTGAACTCTCTTAAATTTCTTCCTGAAATGTTCTCTTAAAACATACACAGAATATGCCAAGGTTTCAAGACGAGAGAACTTTCGAAATTCTCTTAAAACATTTCCAAAATATCAAAAGAAAGCTATGAATATTCGGAAGTCCTATCACAAATAATCTACAAACAATTCCAAGCAATTAACGTTGGTTGGTGAAATCAGCTGACCTGATCTGAACTTTAGCTACGATCTAAACATTTCGATGACGAGAATCTAAATATTTAAGATGTAGAAATAACTGGAAAAAACTCACAAGTATCGTTCCCAATAGGACAGCATTGATCCAATGGTTTGACACATTCATATCCATCCTGACATTTTGAATCCTTGCAAGCTAAAAGAGGCTTTTTTTTTCAAATCACACGAACATTTGCTATGCGAAAAATAAAACAGTTTACATATATCTATCAGTTATCTAGAGTTATTCGATAACTTAAAAACGTTTGTGATAGAGAAAACGAAGCATTAAGTAAATTGTTGGATTGTCCCTTTAATTTGCTTTGTCTCCAAAATTTCTGACTGATCATGATATATGATAACGAGCCTAATCCGTATGTTTGTGTGAATGTGTGTGTTTGTCTGTGTGTCACGAAATTCGAAAAATGGGGTGCGACGTGTCCATCCGGCGTCGGATTGGTGCGCCGGTGCCAGATAGCTATAGTATGGGGTGCGACGGGTCCCGCGGCGTCGGGATGGCTCGCCAGCGCCAGATATCCATAAAATGTGGTGTGACGGGTTCACCGGCGCCGGCGTTTCCTTTAAGAAAAAGAAGAAAACTTTGTTAGAAAATCACAATTCGAATTTTACAGAGAATGTCACTATTATTAATTTATTTTCATTAATCAGTAATGGCGAGAGAACAGCAGAGAAAGTCTGAATGTCCGGCTAAAGCCTTTATAATAATAATACCAGTCTGTATGTAATAGTAATACCAGTCCGAATTTAGCCGTATATTCAGACTGGTATTACTTATTCAGAATGGTATTACTCATAATTAATAATTTCTACAATATTCTTCAATATTAATATTTTCTATAATTATTAATATTTCTATATTATTGTCAACAACACAGATACTTTTCCGAAAACATCGTGCTAAAGAACTCGAAATTGCATTTATCCGTTCCCAGTTCATTTCCGTATGTCCTTACGGTCATATTTACGCACTTCTTACGGAGCTCTTTATGATGTACTTGTCGCTTGAAAGCGCCGTACTACAACGTTGGAGTTTACCCAGAAAAAGATAGGGTTAGAGGTTTAGCACACAACTATGACCGTGTACATGGTCAGCCCTCTCAAATCCTAAAAGAAGTATTGCGTTATGAGTTGTCTCGTAGGAAAATTCAAAATAAAAACGCCGTACCCTTTTTTTATGAGGTTTCTCTAGACGATAAGAGGAGGAGGATGGGGTCCGTAGACTATGATACACACTGCTAACCCTATGTTTTCTTTGCAGAGATCCCAACATGTCAGTTTTCTGGTATGCTATCTTCAATGGCTGTTATTAATTCAAAGTCATGGTTACCTCGGAGACTGACTTCACTTCTACAACAATAATTAGTCAGCATAGGTAAACCTCAACAGGTGCCGCCCACAAAAAAAACCATGCTAGAATGTATACATTCCTCAATCCTTGATTTTTCCTTCCAGAAACCATTTTCGTTAAATTAATGTGCTGTTTTCCTCTTTATCTTCGATTCTATAAAGTTCTATAAATGATCGATGCCTAATACAATGCATAATATATCCAGAAAAGTCTTTCTATAATAATGAATCCGACAACTCCCCAGACAATAAATATTTTTCCACGTTTTCTGTGAAAAAAAAAAAACTTCAATTAACAGTAATCACTCACGGCCAACGGGTGCTTGTCCATTTGGGCATTGTTCTGCTGCGCCTAATGCTAGAACGATTGCGAATACAAGCTTGGAAAACATTGCCGGATGGGAACAAACGTTTCCTTAGCTTCATTTATATAGTAAAAGCGTCAACATATGAGTAAACATAGGATTGTGTACGATATACCGCTCGTACGGCATTATTCTCTTGTTTTGTTGCTACCCTACCTATCTCGTTTGCCGACAATTTCGTTGCAGTACGGAAAAGGAACAGGTTGGGGAGAAACCGTTTGCTTATGTTTTTCTATATTTATGCTTGTAATTACAGTTTCATGGATGTATGGAAGTCTGTATGGATGTATGTATGCATGCATGTATGTATGTAACGAAGAAACAAAACATTACAAAATTGAAGTTTTAATGGAAAAAAGAAAGAAGGCATTAGTATAGCTGTATCGTATTGTTTGCATATTTCACTCGAAAGCCTGATAAAGTTCGTATAACTAATAATGATAATAATAATAATAATAATAATAATAATAATAATAATAATAATAATAATAATAATAATAATAATAATAATAATAATAGCTCTACTGAAACAGTATAGCGGCAAGATGAAAAGATGTTCTCCAGTCCTCAACATTGCCAATCGAGTAGCTGTCGGTGAAGCAACCCTTCCAATTTGGAGGAACACTTCACGATCTTGCTGAACCAGCTAGCGCCGTCAGCTCCTGATCTCGAACACGTTCATAGACCGACATATGCGGTTAACGATTAGCCACCGACCGAGTCGGAGGTGCTGGTCTGTATTCAGAAAATGAAGAATGGAACATCTGGTGGAGACGACGGGATTAGCGCAGAAATGCTAAAACATCTTCCTCCGTCTGGGATTCGTGAGATGACAAACATCATCCGTTCAATATAAATAGACGGAAGGATACCTGATTCGTGGAGACATGCTATCATCCGCTCCACAAGAAGTCACAGACCCCAGGAATTATCCAGGAATCTCTTTCTGCGTGTTATGTACAAGGTACTGGAGCGCATTATCCTGGACCGACTCATTAAACATGGCGAAGAAACAACGCGCGACGAGCAAACTGGCTTTCGTCCTGGCCGATCTACGATTGACCAGGTGTTCATCGTCAGGAGAGTGATCGAAATCTGGCAGCGGTATTCGAAGCCAATGCAACTACTGGACTTTGAAGCCGCGTTCGACTCTCCTCACCGAGGCCGTCTTCTCAACGCGCTTCGTGCCGATGGAGTACCAGGAAAGTTCGTTCGCTTGCTTGATGACATGAATCAACGAACAACTGCTGCAGTTCGAACACCAGCCGGATGTACAACACTGTTTGAAGTGGTAACTGGAGTAAGACAAGGGGCGGTGGCAGGACCCTTCCTGTTCAATTTCGCCATCGAATTATGCGAAGAACCGTCGACCAGTGTCCTGCCGACATTGTCTTAGCACCATCAGAGTGCCCCTTGACTGACCTCGAGTACGCCGACGATATTGTTATATTGGCGGAAACCAGTACGAAACTTCAGCATGTTGCCAACCTTGTATCGAAGCTGGCTGCAGCCTACGAACTACGCCTACGCTCTGATAAATGCAAGCAGATGTGGATCTCTTCGAGACCTCGGACGGGAATCAGGGTGGACGGACAACCGAAAGAACTCGTCGATGAGTTCTGTTACCTGGGCTGTATGTCGAAGAACAACGGCAGCTACGAGAGAGATGTTCAGCAAAGATGCGCTAAGGCCACTTCTGCATTTAACTCCTTAACGAAATGTCTGTGGTCGACCCCCATCACCAACGAAGTCAAGCTGCGAGTCTACCTATCCGCAATTCGCCCCATCATGGTGTACGGATAGGAGACTTGGGCTGCGCCATCAACGGTTATGGAGAGGCTTGACTGCACGGAACGAAAGCTGCTTAGACGGCTACTTGGCTACTTTTTGCCTAGGGTATGCCACAATGAAGATCCTTACGTAGAAATTGATGTGGTTTACCGGCGGATGACACGTGGAAGATATCAACATCTTGCACCGCCTTCGAAAGCGGCTAAAGTAAATCGTCTTCGCTTCTTTGGTCATATATTAAGGAGACCGGCAAATCGCCTTGTCCAACGAGTTCTGAAGAGTTCGTTGGGTTCGAGCTGGAAGAAGCCACCTGGCCGAAAACGGAAGTTCTGGACTGGCGTGGTGAAAGAGGACCTGAGGACAGTCAGTGTGGATAGGCAGTTCAGGCGAGACGTAAGGTTTCGCAGAACATGGAACAGCCACGAATGGATTGATCCTGTGCAAGCTCTCGCAGAAGATCGAGAAGGTTGGGCAGAGCTGTTTTCAAGGACGGCACACCTCGGCGAAGATGCGGGTAATCGCTTCAGGCGATGACATCAGCCCGCCGATTAAGTCAAGTAAGTCAATAATAATAAAATTAATAACAATAATGAGAGCATTAATAAAGATAATAATACAGTTAACCCTGCGTAATTGTAAATATAGATAAATCTATTGTTCGTCGTCTTTCAATGGAGCGTAAGTTTTCCTACGAGAGCGTAAAATTCAAAAGGGATGGACATTTAATTCTGCTATTAGTCCCTCATGACAGATCTTTATGGTTTTCCACTGATCGATCTCATGAGAACAGAATTCTATATAGTCGAATTTGATTATAAATCTTCCATCCACTCTTTCTTCTATTACGGACCTCGTTGTAGTCATTAATCTACAAAATTCCAATATGTATGTACAATTTGTAATACAATATGTACAATTTGAAGCATATCATTTTTTATTAATGTTTTTTACTATTATTGCTGCTATTATTATTATTATTATTATTATTATTATTATTATTATTATTATTATTATTATTATTATTATTATTATTATTATTATTATTATTATTATTATTATTATTATTATTATTATTATTATTATTATGATTACATCATGTTGTATTACGTAATGCAATTCTTTCGTGTCATTGTTTATTATAAATTATTTATTCTTTTATTTTTCCACTTCAACACTACTCTTATAAAGTAGATTTATACAAATCTATTTTATGTTGAAATTGGGAGATTAGTAGGAAAAGGATAATGAAAAGAATGTCATTCACCTCTGCGGTCATATTACCTCTGTTTTAAAAATTATGAGAAAAATTATCGCAGCTCCTAAAAAAATTCAAGAAGGAGGTCTTATGGGATCCTTCAATTAACCATCCCAACTTTGTTGTCAATAGTCCCGGGTAGGTGATGCCTACTTCCTAAGCTAGAACTTGAGGTTCACATAAAATTCTTACGATCTGAATAGGTTAAGCTGAGCTTGCCATTATTTTTTTGATAAATAAAAGCCTATTTGTTTCTGCAATTGTTCAATCTATCTTTATTTTCGTTAGGATTTGTCGAGGAAACAACTCTCGCGTAAAAACATCTCCCTGTCAGCACCGTATTCAACAAAGATTAAAATAAGCCAGTGAATAATAACAATGGGATTTGTTGAGAGTATTTGTCTATTTCTGTAAATATCACAGCTAATGCATTGCTGAAAAGATGATGAGTTAAGTGATTTCCAGCTGAGACGGCTGAAAAACAGCTATATTGTCTAGAAAAAATGATCCCTTCCTTGAAATACCGTAGCGGAAGTCTGGTAAGTGGTGTGTTACTGTGTTCTTAGACTGAAAATGCAGCCGTATCAAAGAGTGAAGTCGAAATGGTTGAGAAAAAAGCTAGAGCTTATCCAAGAAACGATTAGATTAATATTTAGTGGTTTATTCAGGGAAAACATACATATATCTGCCGAGAAAAAGTAGAATAATGGATGTCAGAGTTGAATGTTTTGAATTTCGCTCTTTCTAGGGTTGTTTCTTCTAGGCTACATAATAAAACTAGAATATTGAAAAACAGAGAGCCTCATATTATAAAATTGCCTACTTTTCATTCCGGAAATCAAATGAAAAATTAATTCCCTGCATTGGTGGCAAACACTTCTAACGTATGGGAAATGAATGTTTTGATAACTCAACTGATAGTTGAATGTTCGGGGATCATACCTTCTCTTCTCCCGATTTCGCAAACTACATGGGTATGAGTGTGGGTGTATTTAAAAACCGAGAAAAACGTTAAGGTTCAAAATCAAAAGAAAGAAAAGGCCGAAATTGAAAAAGAAACCGATCCGTGCTCGTTGTATTCGGTTTTCTTTCTTTTCAGTTTGTAAACGTTGTGTTTTTTTGGTATTTCTTCTCGCCACACCCTTTCTTAAACGCCACTGAGCGTAATATATAATAAAAGTAAAAGAATAAAGTCACTGGCGTATCAATCCACGTGGGATACGCCTACGCGTTTTGCTGGAATTCGTAATCATTGAGGTTTTGGAACGCGTGTCGGCCTATACAATGACTTGCGGGGGTCAGCCGATGATTAAGTCAGTGTTTTTATTCTCCCAAACAGTCTCGTACCAATTTATTGACCCCGGAGGGATGAAAGGCTTGGTTTGCACTAGGGCGGTTTCGAACCCTTGACCGTGTGGCTACAACGGACCTCTAACCGACTGCGCCACACCTGCCCCGTAATAAAATAATAAGGTAATAATAAATAATTTTTTACTTTTTTAAAATTGTTTAACTATAATAAATAATAAATAATAAATTAGTAATAAATAATAAATATAGATAAATAATAATATAGATGAATAAGTAAATACAGATGATAAATAAATAAATAAGTAGACTTTCACGACCAACCAGAATTTGCTTGAATGAAAATATTAGCTGTTTCTAGTTGTGTTAGTGTTATTAACTTCCTCAAACATTTATTTCCTTATAGTAGTTATGAAATTGTTTTTCAGCCGATTACGGCTGAAAAACAGCGTAGCTTACTCAACGTACCTTGCTTACACACTCAGTTGACTTTCAATCGCCTTCAGTCGCGCCGGCGTCAATCAGTGCCGATGCTTATTTTTTGCTAAAATTTCTTTTTCTTCATGTAAAATCTCATTTTAAAGCATATATCGCTGAATTTTGACTTGAAATGCTGGCGAAAAACATCTCATTTCTGCTCTTCTTCATTTCTGGGAATTTCTTTCAAAAATTTCAACAGCAAAACATGCTAATCATTATGAATGATCATGTTTTTAGAAGCACTTTCAATTCAGTAATCTCTGAAAGACGTTTGCAATGTTTTTGCATCATCTCATACATTCTTTAATATCTTTCCCGTAAATTTTATGCTATTTTCCTTTTTTTTTGATATTTCAAGCGCTTCCAATAAGCCGTGAACAATACCAATATCGTTATACATTACAAAATCTTTCTTTCAGTATTTACAGAAGCGTTTTTATTTCTGGATGCAAATGTTCGTTTTCCTTCAATTTCAGCATGTGAATAGTTGCGAACAGTTGAAGTTTCCCTTTTCTAATAGGTTCACAGAGTTTTAGACATCCTTTGCTCTTTAAAATTCTGGAGAAGGTTGTAAATTTTTGATCTACACCACATGTGCTTTCTTTTTTCGTCCTGTTCTGATGATAACACGATCCGAATACCCACACATAAATGTCGCCGTGTCATATTCCATTGAATTTCTATTCGCGTGAATTTTGTTCGTATTTTTGTGCATACTCGTATATTTGTCATAACATTATATATTTTATATCATTACATAGTGATACATTTTATTTATGGCACCTAATTATTTCGTTCTTTTTTTGTTGATTAAAAAAAACAACTCATTTGATAGGTGCGTTTCAGGTATTTACATTTCATAATATCATTTTTAGGAAGAACTCGAATTTTTCTTGTGGAATAAGATTTTTGAACAGATTACCAAGAGAATTTCTTACTTTAAAAATAACAACCAAATGCTGTAATCAATCAAAGAGAGGAAAAAGCCGAGTAAAAAATCCGGACTGTATGAAGCTATGTATCAAGCTGGGAGTACTCGACGAACGCTACGAATGTTACCGAAATCAACAAAGCCACACCTCTATTTCCTTTTCTTTCCAAATTTCCTCATTTCCACATCCACGATCTTGATGACCCTTTTGAAAACCTCGATTCTCGTTGCCATATGTATGCAAATTCTTCTATTTTTTTTCCAACAACTAACGTTGATTGATTGTCATGTCCTTTTGTCCGGGTACAAAAAAAAGAAAAAATACGTCCTGTTTTATTTATTTATTAATCCTAAAGTAGAGAAGAGATGAATGCAGATGAGATTGCTTCAGAAAAGATAAATTATTAAGGAGTTTTTCTTTAGGTATCTCATCCGAATTTTTCATGTCATACATAGTTCTCCTGTAGATGGGTTTTTCTCTCAAATATTAAAGTTAAATTAAATTAAAGTTATTTAATTAATTCAGTTCAGCTAGTTAAAGTTATTAAAACAATGATCCATTTCTGTTTATTTATGTATGGATGTCTATGAATTATTTCAAAGACATGAATCCATGAGAGCAGGTGACAACATTGTTCAGCCGCGGTTGCTTAGTTATGACATAATGAATGAGAGGCTGCCATTTCTACCTGTTACGTAGATCACAACACTTTCCATTCATTAACAATCTATGACACTTAGTTACCCATTCCAGTTAATCTCATTCACGTTCATTTAATGGTTCTAATGGTTTTTTTTAAGAAAAGAAAAATATTTGTTATTTATTATTGTTATTATAACATATTATTAGTTGTTCCCGTTGTGAAGTCTTTTTATGTGAATTAAATCAAATCTGAAATAAAGTCTGCAGTTTGTCGTTAAATGGAACAAAACAAATGGTTTCCACTTTTTTCTTCTTCACTTCCTTATGCACTTCTGATGTAAGTTAAATATGATCTAGGGGTAAGAATCCCTCCTCGGATCAAGATCTTCTCCGCCGGATAATTTCGAGACGCAGCAGATCTCTTTTGCTCTGCTAATATAAATACCTCATAATAGGACTCGAAAAAGAGGATAAAGGACAAAGTGTCTGGCGTTAATCATTCCGCTTGGAATGCACCCCACGTTCACTTCAATTCAGAATCGTTTGAGGTTTAACGAACGTGTAACTGGCCTATACAATGACTTGTGGGGGTTAGCCGATGTGTCAAGTCAGTGTTTTCATCCTCCCAGGCAAGTCTGGTACCAATTTATCGACCCGCAGGGATGAAAGGCTTAGTGAGCACTAGGGCGGATTTGAACCTCCTATCGATCGTGCAGAACAGGTTGTTGTCGTCGTTGCACCGTTGATATTAACACAAAATGCAGCTTTTCTTGTACAAGTAAATCCACAGTTCATCTATTCTGGTGGTCTATCTGTTGGGCACTCATAGCCACCAACAGCGCGGAAAGAGCGACCAAAACCAGCAGCGAGTGCATCTCGGACGTTAGGAACGAAGGAAGTGTTAGGTCTTAATGTAGGTCTACAAAGACATGTGGGCGGGTGTAGTGTGGCGGTTAGATGTTCCGCTTCCTGCACGATCGATCGGACGTTCGAATCTGTCCGTAGTGCTCACCAAACCTTTCATCCCTCCGGGGTCGATAAATTGGTCCCAGACTTGATCGGGGGTATAAAAACACTGACCTGACACATCGGCTAGCCACCGCAAGTCATTGTATAGGCCAGTTTTTACACGTTCGTAAACCTCAAACGATTCTGAATTGAAGTGAACGTGGGGGCACATCCCAAGCGGATTGATCAACGCCAGAAACTTTAACTTTAACTTTATCGATCGTGCGGGAAGCGGAACCTCTAACCGCTACACTACACGAGCCCATTAATAGAATCCGATAGTCGATTATATTCTCATACAGTTTTTTCTGTTGGTAGAGAAACGTGCTAATTGAAAAAATATTATCACCTAAATTAGGAGAGTAGATCACAAAAACTCAATTAATTGGGAATTGTGGTCATAGATCGAAAATTAAAGACTGGGTCCGCCGGCGCCAGATACCTATAGAAGCGGGTGCGACAGGTCAGACGGTGCTAGATACCTATAGAAAATGTGAGAAGTGCAGATCATTTTACTTATTTTTCACTTTTTATTTCATTTTTAAGAGATATTTTTTAAATGTTGTTGAAGTTTTCATTCTTCACTTTTTTAACCTTAACATTTTTAGATTAATCAATAGTCAGAAGGGAATTACCGCGTTTCGCTAGTGACGCACGAAATCATTTTGCTGTTATAATAGGCGGAAAATTACGTCGAATCACAAGGAAATAACACTTCGTTAGCTTTTTCGTTTCTATTCCCCTCCTATTTTTAGCGTTATAAATCAGCATTTAAATTTGAGAAAAAAGAAGTATTTCTATCGTTGGGTAGTCATGAAGAGTTTCGCTTTCGAAAACAAGTTCAAACTAATGTAATGTTCAGAAGAAAATAGGATTCCAGGTTTAGCACTGATTGGATAACTACCTACACAACTTAACATGTAACAAATAAGAATAATGAAGACCTCTAACCAGCAGAAAGTACAAGAACATTTTATTCTTCTGAATTTGCAATACCACTACATCACTAAACGTTGTTCTGCACTATCGAAAAACACCAAAACGACGTAAAAAAAATTAGCGGTAAAGTATGGTAGACTGCTTATAAAGCCAAGTTGAAGATTTCGTGGATATTCTGAGAATCTCCTTTTGCAATATCTTTATGGAATACAGATTAAGAATTATTAGTGAGGTGATTTTGCAGTTAGATTCAGGATTTCTATTCTGTAACTCCATTTTTTGTATTTCTGTCTATTTTTTCTTGGAAACAGCGTATCACTCGTCACATCGTTTTGTCATGGTCCAGAAACCACAGCAAAAAAGTAGACCGCTTAAGTCCCAACGAGATAAGTTAGAACGCTCCTCTATGTATACGCTCTGTTCTCCTCTGCAGCCTATTTATTGGTTTTACTTGGATACGCTGGTGATGATACCTAATTAATCTACTACCGCTCGCACTTTGACGCGGCGGCGCGTGCCCAAGGGTGACGCGTTGCAGCTGAAATTGTCGTAAAAAACGGCGTCGTTTTTGGAACGATGAGCGGATCAACGCTGCGTCTACTACCCGGACATCACGTTTTCGCTGTGAGTCCCGCACTTTGTCTAAATGGTAGCACGCTGCCCTTGAGCGTACTCCCGCTGCAGCTACACAATCGATGGTTCGAAGCCGCTCCAGAGCTAACCAAGCATTCAATCGCTCCAGAGTTCATGAATTGATAACATTCGTGTCTGGGAGGATAAAACACTGATTTGATACATTGGCTGCTCCCAGCAAGTCATTTTATTTTCCAACGCGTGTGCATAAACCTCCGCGTTACCGTATTGCGGTCAAATATATTGGCATCCCAAGGGGATTGTTACGCGACAAACTTTTTCTAATTCCTGTTTAGGGAACTCCAAATAGTGCTGATCTTCGTCACTACGTCATTTCTCTGAAGTACTGTAGCTACAGAACAGTTCTGTTGAGGAACCGCAAAGAAGATGATGCTTAGCAACTCTAACTTAAATGTGCCATATATATATATATTAGGCTGGACAGAAAGTCTTGTCATCATTTGTCATTTTTTACTGCTTAATGCTTTTCCGTTCAGCTTGAAATGGAAAGTAATCAATAATATAATCATCATTATTAATTACAACAGTGTCCCACCTAATGGGCAGCTCAGCGGTCCCTTTCCCCTTAACTGGGGAGATTGGCAATCGATAAAGTCGCTGACCGCCAGTTCGACTTCTTTAAGCTTGGTAAAAATTTTCTTAGCTGGGAAAGACTTGGGAGGCCAGATTAAGTGGTAGTCTGAGAGGGCAAGGTCGTGAGAATAGGGAGGAAAGGGCACCTTGTCCCAGCCTAACTCCTTCTGTTTTTCATGGGTCTCTTTAGCTACACGGGGCCTAGCGTTATCATGAAGGAGGTGCGGCGAAGTTCGCATCGGCCGTTTTTCTCGAACGGCCGATGCGAACTCCTGGAGCTGACTAGCGTATATGGAACCGGTGAGAGCCAACGCTTTCTGTAGCGAAAACATACCCATTGACATCGGGCTTAATAATGTGTTCGTTTATTGTATTGTCATAACATAAAACACGGCACGGAGCGCGTTAGAGCAGTAGAGGATCCAACTCTCATCTCCATTAATGAGATCTTCAAGAAACTCTTTTCGATGCGGGTAAACAAGGAGAGATTGACAGGAGCATATTAAGGGTAAACCGAGTGCCATCCGCCAAGGTGTGAGGGATCCATCGAGCCAGCGCTTTTCTGTAACCGAGGACGCAGAGGCGACTGAAGACTGTTGATTGACTACACCCGAGTCTCGTTGCAAGATTGCGTGTGTTCATCTCCGGGTCCTCTTTGACAGCGTCGAGAATGGCGGAGTTTCCAACAGTGTGGAACGTCCCTACCGAGGCGGTCTCCGCTTGCAAAGTGAGCAAACTAGCGCTTGACGGTCCTTATGGTGGTGGTACCCTCGCCCAACCTGCTGTTGATGTTGCTCCAATGCGGCCATACCCTTCATAGAAGATGATGTTGCTCTTTCATAACTGACATCGCGATTAAAGTGAAGGAAGGCTCCCGGCTATACATACCTATTGTGGAGAATCTCCGAGAATGTTCAACAACTACAACGTGGTGCAACATGGGTTTCGCCCAAAAACGGAAAGTTTTAGAAATTTCGAAAAATGGATGACAAGATTTTCTGACTAGCCTAATACATGTATACATATATGTGTTTATATTTATAGAGAATTCGAATGTCAGTAATCGGTCTTTTGTTCAATGTAAAAATGCCAGAAAACAAAGACAGATGTGTTTTTGATTGGATTTTTTTGATGTTTATGAATTGTGAAATGTTTGCTGGCGTTATTTTTTACTACACGCATATCCAAACTAGATCCACATTCTAAGTAAAACAATAAATAATAATAAGAAGGCAATAAAAGGTTGTTTTCAAGGCAATAAAATTGAAAGTAGATAACTAACTTGTGCGTGAGTGTGAGTGTGAGTGCGATCCAATTATGCTTGAAGCTAGAATGGCCTCGCTTTTATATATTACATGACGAATAAAACAAAGTTAATTAGAGATCTGGTTAATAGAATGTGTATTTGATTAGATTTCTAGAAGTTTATGAATCGACAATTATTTGCTAGCGTTATTTGTTTCTCCTCTCTTATCCAGACTAGGTCGCATATCTCTGCACTCTCTTATATTCATTTTTTAGCTTTTTATCCAAAACTTTCTATGCGTAAGTGTAAGAAGTAAGGTCTAGGTTTTCAAAGCAGAGTGAGAACCATTTTAAAACAGTTTTAGAGAGAACCTGAACTACATACAGAATACTAAATTGAAGGACAAGCTAAACTAAATAAATGAGATCAAATTAGAATAAAAAACTAAATTAAATCACTGATCGCTTTCCTGTAAACGTAAATGTACTAAAAGAAGAAAGACGTAATAGCTGCAATAAAAATCAACAAAATTTTATGAACGCAACAATAAATGTGTTTTTAGGTCAGATGTAATAACTTAAATACAATATGATATTGTATAATACGGATTACAAGGATTCTACTCTCAAAATGAGCACCTGAAGTTCAAATGATGGTTGCAATCAATATTATTTCGAAGTTAGACAATCACAAAGTGATTTTTTGCTCACCTCAAATATAAACAACATCGGACATTGAAAATGTCTTCTGGGCTTAGATCACGAGATCCACGACGATTTATAAGACAGCAAATTCAGAGAACAGTTTTCGTTTGATAGAAGAAGAAGAAATTTCACTTCGAACTCATACTCTCTCATTTCGTTTCATATTGACCTTGGTTTTATTCAGTTTCAATACTTTTTTTCCGGTTTTTAACTTTATGATATTATTCAGCAGTTGATTTCACCCTCTCAATGGTTTTCGTCGCTCACAGGCTACTTTTTCACTTTTAGTAGGTTTTTTAGTTCTATTTTATATTTTTTTTAGTACTTTTCTGGTTTGTAACGTTAAAATTCAAGCTTTAACAGTTTTATTCAATTAATAATTTCTCGTTTTTAATGTTTTCGCTTCTTAACATTGTTTGGTATCGCTGTTACTATTGCCTTATTGCTCAATTACATTTTATAGATTACCTCGTCAATTTTCTGTAGTAAATCTGTAGTATGCCGCTATTCCGACGCGTGCATTGGCATCTGACGTCTTCGCTCACTCCATTTAACTAATTTCAGTTTTAAACCGGAGCGCAAGGTTTAATTCTATGTCTGCAGATGGGCAACAGTTGTTCAATTTCGAATTCTGTAACTGCGGGAAAAACGACACGTGTGAGTCAAAAAATATCCTATAACATTCCCTCACAAAAGTCATTATACGTTTGTGAGGAATGTTAGGGATTGGACGCTTAATGTGGTGTGTAAACCACAAAACTGACCTTCGATCTATTACAGGCTCAACAAGACGAGATTAATCGATCGATAGAAAAAGCTATATTGGCTGAAAGAAAGAAAAAAGTATTGAAACTACTCTTGTTAGGTACGACATCTATAGTATGAATGCATCTTTCGATTTTTCTTTTCAAAAAGTGTTACAAAGAGGCAATAACTTTGAGAGCTTAGATTTTTGATGGAAAACAATTAAAGGGTTATTTAGGACCAGGTGATTCTGGAAAGAGCACTACTTTGAAGCAAATGAGGTAGTTTTCATTTTCTATCAGCTATACGAAGATATAAGTATTGTAAAAAACATGCTGTCCAGAATTATACACGATCAAGGGTTCACTGACGACGAAAAACGACAACGAAAATATATAGTGTATCTAAATCTTATTTCTGGAATGATAGAAGTTATAAAAGGATTGTCCTTGTTATCGCTCACGTATAAAAATGAAAACTCAGAGGTTTGCTTGCTATTTTTTCAAATTCATGATGCCAAACTTTTAAATATCTATTTTTCCTGCAATTTTAAGGAGTTTTCGAAGAAAATCACCAAGTATTATGAAGAAGTGAGAAGCAGTGACGCTGCTGAACTTACTGAAGTGGTGGCGGATGCTATTAGTAGGTAAATGAACACTTTTTCGTCTTAATTGCCAAAATATATTTTCCAGAGAAACTCCAGAAATACACAGAACTTGAGGAATAATTAAAGGTTACTATTATTTTTGATGACTTACTTGCCTGACTTATCAAGCAAAGCTGATATTATCCTCTGAAGCGATCATCCGCATTTTTACCGAGACTTGCTGTCCTTCGATATGGCTCTAACCAACCTTCTCGTTGTTTGCGAGATCTTGCACGGAATCAGTCCATTTGCCGCTACTGAATATCCTGTGAAATCTTACATCTCAATTGAACTGATCTCCTCAAGTCCTCTTTTTCCACTTCAGTTCAGACCTTTTTCAACCAGGCAGCCTTTCCCGGCCTGGACCCGACAAACTCCTCAGAACTCGTTGTACAACTCGATTTACTTGTCTCCGTAATGTTTGAGCAAGGAAGCGAACACGATTTTCTCTAGCCACCTTCGACGGCGGTGCAAAATTTTGGTACCTATCCAATTGTCATCCGCCTACACAACACATCGATTTCCGCATGAAGATTTCCATTGTGGTATACCATAGGCAAAAAGTAGCCAGACAGCCATCTAAGCAGCTTCCTTTCCATGTATGCGATATTCACCATCACTGTAGATGGTGCCACCCTAGTCTCCGATCGCATATCACGATAGGGCACTTGCGGATAGGCAGACTCGCAGTATGACTTCGCAATCGAAATGACTCGACCACAAACACTTCGCAAAGCAGTTAAATGCAGAGGAGACTTTAGCGCCTTACATCAGTCTTACAGCTCCCGTTGCTCTTCAGCATACAGCCCATGTAGCAGAACTCATTTATGGCTGCCCGTCTACGCTGATTCACCTTGAAGGTTTCGAGAGAACCCACATTTGCTTGTACTGTTCAGGGAGAAGGCTGAAGCAGTAGCATAAGCTGAAGCTAGGATCAAGACGAGGTCGATAACATGTTGGAGTTTTGTGCTGCTTTCTGCGAATATCGCAATATCGTCAGCATACTTAAGATCGGTCAAGGACCGTCATGATGCTGTTCGCTTGACACCTGCAGAACACTGACCTACTGTTAGGGTGTTACGTTAAGGCGCACTGGAATGATTGTCATTGACGGTGCTTCCACTGCCCCTTGTCCTACTCCAGTTACCACTTTAAACAACATTGTGCATCCTTCTGGTGTTGGAACTGCTGCATTTGTTCCCTGATTGTTATTGATAGTAAATAAATAGAGGTTAAAGTCGGCAACACGTAACCTTCGGAACTTTTCATGCTGATATCAGAAAAATAAAGAAAAGCCCTAGGGAAATTTTGCATTTTCAGGCTCCTCGAGGATTCATCTGTACAGGAAGTGTTGAAGCATGGATCTGAATTAGGTATTGAAGAGAGCTCAATATAGTGAGTAATTCTGAATATTGGAGATTTTCTAAAATGAAAACTGTGTGTGAGGTATGATTCCTTGAAAAAAAGGATAAATACGAAATAGTCCGCTAAGCTTACTAGCTTTTTAGTAAAGGAGATAAAGCGCAAGCCTTGAATCAGAAGATCAAGAACAAAGTATAAAATAAAATTTTATAAATCAAAAATACCTGTAAAGGATACTAAAAACCTATCCAACTCTTCGTGTTTTATTTAATAATTCATAGATTTCTTCTCTAACCTAAATGAATACATCCGTTTTAAAGCTCACTGCTTCTTCTCTTTGATGTTTTTGTGAAGATAACAAGTCTTGAGAAATGATTTGCTGCAAAGAATCATTTTTCATGCCGGCAACAAACTTACGGATAATTTTTCAGCTTCCTCCAAGAGCTCTCAAGGATACGAGAAAAAGACTACCTCCCATCACTTGAAGATATTCTAAAAAGTCGAGTTTCTACATCAGGAGTGTACCAGTTTACCTTCTACATCAAAAATTTCACATTTAAGTAAGCTTTTGCTTTGTTTGTGTACTTAGATTCACATGTTCAGCCTTGCGTCGGCCATAGCATACCCCCTTCACCTGCTCTACACATAATATCGTGCCTCAGGTCTGCTCCAAGGAGGAGCAGCGGGCACGACTGCGCCGATCCAGAGAAGCTCGCGATGGAGTAAGCGACCGAATGGCAGTCTTGCCCCTACTGATTCAAACAGACGCGTAACTCGTCTTTCAAGAGCATAGCGGCCCCGCTATCCCCCACATGCGGCCTCATTTGGCCAAGAGCTCCCAGATGGATATATTGTGTGGAGAATGTCCTTCCTCAGCCGCTTGACCAACCATTGTTCGGGTGGTCGACTTAGAAACCACAGAGAAAAAAACAATTCAGATTCATTACGAAACTAAAATCAAATGCGAGATGCAATTGAAATTCGGGGTTGCATGGAAGAGATGACGAGATAGAGTTGGAACTCGGAGCGCTGACTTGCCTTGAGAGAACTGCACTAGAATGACACCCGCGGCGACATGCTCGTTGTTGCGTCGATTGGTAGACTCAGGCACTACACTAAGCTTTTCCGCCTTATGCTCTGCTTCAGTTGAAAGTGCACTGCGCTTACTAGTTCAGATATACGGGACGCAGAGTGTAGGTAATTTCCTCGAAGGTTTTTGAATTGGTAGGATTCCACATTCGCATTCTTATACCATAGTTATGTTAACTTCTCCTTCAACGTATCCGGTCCACGTTTCCTTGACGCCTAGTGCATAATTCGGGGAGCCATGAAGCACAACATTGTTTTGACTAGGAATTTATACTAAGTGTGCTAATCAAACTTTGTCCTCATCCTTGTGCATGTGAGCAAAAATAGGTTTTTAAAGGTTGGAACAGTGTCGCTCATGCCGTTGTTGCCCTGTGAAGCGTTGAAATAAAAGTCTAGTTTAATAGACGATTGGGAATGTTTCTATTTACCAATTCGTATGTAGCTTTCATGACTAGTGCGAACGTAATCTACTCCTCTTTTATCCTCCTATTCAGCTCACCTTTGAACCTTTGAAGTCGTTCTCCAAGCGCGCAGAACACTCTCGACGCATACATTTGATAAAGTCTCCATTATTTGAAGATCAGACCACGATGTGCTAAGTGTTTTTATCCTCCCAAACATGTCTGGCACCAGTTTATCAATCGAAGAGAAGAAAGGGTTGGCGGGCACTAGAGAGGTTTCGAACAATCGAGTATGCGATCACAGCCTACAGCGCTACATCGGCCCTCGAACTAAGAACGTATTTTTCAGAGTTTTTGATGTAGGAGGACAAAAGGCACAACGACGAAAATGGATTCATGTCTTCGATGATGTCCATGCCGTATTATTCATAACGTCGCTCTCTGAGTACAATCAGGTTCTAGCTGAAGACAACTCGAAGGTAATCATCAGGTTTTATTGCGAATTTAAAAATATTAGTACTATCATTCACATTCGCACCGTATTTGAACCATATTTGCATAAGTACGCTTACTTTAGAACCGAATGAAGGACTCAATTGCATTGTTCGAGCAAATATGCAACAATGAATGGTTTTCTAACACAGCAATGATTCTATTCCTCAATAAAATCGACCTCTTCGCGGAGAAAATCAAGAAATTCAATATTACATGCGCTTTAAAGAATTATAAAGGTATTGCTTGGCTTTGTGGTCTTTGATCTGAGTAAATTAATGCTCACATTCTAAGGTTCTGTGATTCGCTCAGGTATCCAGTTTTTTCAGGTCCACAAGAATATCGCCCTGCTCTCGATTACATCACGAGAAGATTTAAACAAATGAACAAGAATTCGAAAAGAAATATTTATACTCACGAGACTTGCGCCACGGATACCAGACAAATCGAAGTCGTCATTGACAGTGTTATTGATGTTGTTATACAACAAACTATGCAAAAAGTAGGAATACAATAATAAAGTATTTGAATAGAAATACAACATGAATCTTCACCTCAACATGTTTCACTATCTAATAGCAATTCAGCTGTACGACGTATTAAGGGTTATATCTTATTTATTTATTTATTGGTGCGAAACTTGTCTGGAAAGATACAAATATACATTGGATACTGGATTCATACAATGTTGGCCCTAGCAGGTAGTTGTATAAGTCAGTTACAAGTTCTTAGAACCTCAACGATTAACGAATTGCAGCAAAAATCCGCTGGGGCATCCCAAGCGGATCGATACTATTTTAAAATCTCTTGCGACCCTTTTTCGCCCTTGCGCAAGCATGTGCTCAATTATCCAATTTACAGCTATGACTACGATCTAATTACCCGACATCGCATTTTTCTAAGAGAATAACTAGTACGTTTGATAATGTTGATGACAAAGATTATGGAATTCACTAGTTCGTAGTCTGTGTGTATAATTATGTGTTTTTTGGTGGTGCTAGCGACATATACAGAGTTATATCTGGATTTTGTTTTTGCTATTGCCTTGGAGCGTCCTGAGTGCACTTTGTGAAGGAATCCACTTCTCGAACCTCTTTCTAGTTCGTATTCGCAAATGAAAAGACACAAGTTGACAGAATTTTTTCTCCAACCTTCGTTTGTCAGACACCCCAGGTCGATTTTCTGTTGAAGAGGAGCTCCTCGGTTTCTTTTGCATCTTGAAGCTGAGAAGAACTGTCCTATGGTCAAGGTCGAATACGAAATTCCAAAAAGCTCTAGATTTCCGGGCATCCGACTGAGGAATGTTCCTCATCAGAACATAGTAGAGCTGAAGTTTGAGAGACGCTTGCAGTGCTCTCAGTGCGTCAAAAGGGTTGACCCTTGCCATGTAAGGTGATGGCGTCAATGTTTTCTTTTAAACGTGGGAGCGATGTTAGGTCGCTGGACAGCACAATTTTCCAGCACATCGGACTGCTGTTCAAGTCCCATCTTGGCATAGATTCCGATAATGGCCACCTGCAAGCTAGGAATTTTCGTAACGCACTGAGTTCATCATAAAAGAAGTCCTTATTCTTGTCCTCAGCGGTTTCTGTAGGTCCATTAGCACTTACGATATAGACCTATCTTCCGTGCAGCCACCTGTCTTCTTCTAATCAGCATTGCGGTGAATAGCGTAGTCTCCGATACTGATGACAGGCCGATCTCTGTAGCGCAGTAAACGGCACACAGAAACATAGTAGAATAGTAGACACTGCGGTTTGTTGGAGATCACTCGACAGCGTTCGGGAGTTCGGCGTGACGAAACGAGTGGTTGTTACCAAAAACTCCATGGCCCCTGAGGCAGTTGATCTTCCACATTATGGACTCTGGCGACGTGCTGAGGGACAGCACATTTGTATATGGACAATACGTGGGTTCCCAAAGCGTACCTCAAAAGCCTGATTTTTTTAACATAAGCAGGGCCACCAAGAGTTGGTAGGAATCAGACTGTCACATGCGGCCCCAAGTAGTGTCAATGGCAGGAATGTGGAGGTGTGGAACAAAAAAAAAAGAAAAGCTAAGAAGGATGGCAAAACCACGCGTGTTTTTAAGCTACGCATTTGACCAAAACAAATTCTAAAATGGTGTTTTAAACCAGGTGCATGCACTTTGTATTCTCACAAACTCATACTGCCCACTACCAAAGTTTTGACGTTCTTCGACAGATTTTCGGAAACGGATTTTAGGACGCTAGTTAAGGGAGGTATATGAACTCTATTAAGACCATCTGTTAAGCAGTTGCATAATATTTACAAAAGTTTCATTCAGGAACCGGTACTAATACATTCCATTGCACACGTACCAAATAGCAGAGATCATATTATATTAATCCAGGGACTAAAGGATGGCTAGAAACAAAGGCTTTGAGAAAGAGACATAATGCTTGCTTCATCTACATACTAGAAACTGTTACACAACAAAAAAAAACAGGAGTAAAATAAGCTGAAACATATTGAACAACACTGAAAATGGGATATGCTGCTGGCATCAGGAATGAGTGTTCGTGTAATTCCTATTTAGACATCTATTTCATTCAAGAAACATATTTTACAATCATATTTTAGAAATTAAGGAAACAAATCAATCCAGTAAAAGAAGATACACGTAATTATTTGTTCATAATGTTTTCGTTAGTGTTTTGTGTGTTGATTTTGATTCCTCTTCTTCCTCTTGTCGCATACTCTCTATAAATTCGTCAAGTGGTGCGATATTCGTCTTTGGGAAGGTCTTATCGGTAAGAGCTGCTTTCTTGCGGCATTCCTGTTGTCTAGTAGATGCCCTCTGAATGAAAATTTCGCATTCTTCCACATTTTTGTAAACGTAAAATCTTATTTATTCTAAAATAAAATAAGTCAGCTTAATTAATCAGTTAAATAAATCAATCAAATAAAAATAATGGGGGGCGGGTGTAGCATAGTCGGTAAGAGGCAGGATCGATTGTAGGTTCGAATCCGTTCGAGTGCTCACCAACCCTTTCATCCCTCCAGGGTCGATAAACTAGCACCAGACTTGCCTTATAATAACAAAAATAAAGTGTCTGGCGTTAATCAAATCCGCTTGGGATGTGCCCAACGTTCACTTCAATCTAGAATCTTTTGAAGTTTACGAACGTGTAACTGGCCCATACAATGACCTGCGGGGGTAGCCGACGTGTCCAGTCAGTGTTTTTATACTCCCGGTCAAGTCTGGGACCAATTTATCGACCCCGGAGGGATGAAAGGTTTGGTGAGCACTACGGACAGATTCGAACGTCCGATCGATCGTGCAGGAAGCGGAACATCTAACCGCCACACTACACCCGCCCACAGTCTAGCCTTAGGGCATGAAAACACTGAGTTGACCCATTTTCTAGCCAAGTCATTGTATAACGTAGTTACACGTTCCACACCAGTTACCTTAAGCAATTCTGAATTGATGTGAACGTGATGGCGCATCCCAAGTTGGTTGATTAACGTCTGGCACTTTATGTTTTATCTACTTTAATCAAATAAATTGTAGAAATAAAGTATGAAAAATAAAATATGAAATAAAATATGGAAATAAAATTATATAAGAACTATTTCAAAATTATAAAAAAATGGACTATAAAGTCTCCTGTGTATCAATCCGCTTGGGATGCGATGCGTTTTCCACTGCAATCCATAATCGTTGATGTTCTGGCACGCGTATGGCCTATGCAATGACTTGAGTGGGCGAAGGGATGATAAAGGCATTGTTTTTAATTTTGCAGACAAGTCTGGTACCAAATCATTGCTTCGGGAGAGATGAAAGGGTAGAATGGCACCGGGGAGGGGGGTTTCAAACCATCGACCGTGGGGCCACAGTTACCTCCTGTGCTACGCCCACCCAAAATAAACCATACAATACTTATATTCTGAAATTCAAAATCTATGCTTCTTTTATAGTTTTGCCGCGTTGAGCTCTCAAAACAATGTCAAAAACTCAAACGGACCGAGTTGTGTGCTTGCCTGTGATTTTTTGCGTTGTGCCGTGTGGAGAAAAATTATGGGAACGGTTTAAAAGTTCTTCTAAAAGATATACCTGAACATAACGATGGATTTCTTGTAGGTTGTTGAGGTAGTCCAGAGCGCATTCATACATTCCCCGTTTGAAGTACTCCTGAACGAGGTTGAGTCTCATTTTCATTATTCTAAGAACTTCTTGAACAAAGAGCTAGCAGGAAAAGAGAAAAGAAATGAAGATTTGTCAGTGGTGATAAAGAAACAATTCAGTTGGATTACAGTTAGTGCATGACAAAAATATTATTATTTATTACTAATATTTGTTATTTATTAGTATTATTTTTTTGTTAGTATTCTTTCGTCGGTACCTCCGACTTTGTCGAAAATTTCAGTAGTAACTGTCACATAAATTTTATAACTAAGAGCGGTGTAGCGCAGTTGGTAAGAGGTTCCGCAGTGTCTGCACAATCGATCAGAGGTTCGAAAACGCCTTAGTGGCAACCATGATTTTCATCCCTTTGGTATCGATAAATTGGTACCAGACTTGTCTGGAGGGTATGAACGTTCACCTGACTAATCCTAGTCCTAAAATTGAAGCTGAACACGTAATCTCATCCCCATTAGGATTGTTCAATGCCATACTGCATTCTCATTTATTTTCATTTATTATTCAATTATTATTTAAATACCAGCACAGATTTGTTTGAATAACACAACAGATTTTTAACCGAGAGATTCCCATTAATAGGTGCGGGTCTTGAAACCGTACCACCCCCTCACGTCAGCTGTAATTTAAGCTGTACTGAGAAACGTGGAATTTAGTGATACAATGTACTCGTTCGGGGTTAATTTAATTGTTAAGAAAAAATTATGGAAAATACATTGTTGCCATAATTATTTTGAAAGACACAAGAAGTAGTCACCATAATTGTTTTAAAGGACACGAGAAATATGAGGTGCAAGACTTACATTGAACATATTATCTGCGCTGGTCTGTAGGACGAGCCAAGCTGTTACCATAACGATTGCGGAGGAATGCATTTCTTTAAAATGGGATCTAAAATTATATGAATTTTTAACGAAAAAGTATCACATATGCAACGGTAATGCGGACGAATGGCAACAATTTATACACAATATAAAACAGGTACAAAGAGATCAAGAGGCTAGAAGAACGTTGAGGAAAGAAGTGAGGGACAGCAAGGCTCAAATCTCATTCCCACGAAGATGATGTAGACATTGTCTTTTTCGAATCCAGTAAAAATTAAACAATTTCTAAGGACAGGAAGAAATGTATAGGCAAAGTAATTAGAAAAGAATTTAACGGAATCCAAGCTGAATGGATTTGCGCTGAGATATGAACAAAGGAAATTGAGAAGTGGTTAAAAAAGAGTAAGAAACGAATAGGCGCAAAACGTGAAAGAGGAAAGAGGATCACTCTTATGAAATGAGCTGAGACATGTTCTAATGACACTTGAAATATTCATCTGTCAAGATATTGCTCTTTTTTTTCTGAAGGAACGGCACAAAACAAAAAAATCACCATCATTGTTCTTAAAAATGGTATTTCCTTGTGTTTTTTTTAATAGGAATTACGGCACAATTACGTAAATACATTTGCATATACCTTCAAAACAACATGAAGCACAGTGTAATTACGCAAGCGCTTGCTTTCAAAGCGGCGCGACGAAGATGGCAGTTGGAATCGACGTAAGACTCGATTCTACTCTTGCTAGTACCATCCACCACTGCTGTTCGCGATGCTCCCACGTCGACTCCCATAGCAATTTCCTCAGTGCTGCTTCGAGCGGAACAGCTTACGTAACTGCACCGCGCTTAATTTCATTCGTTTTGAGTATATGCAACTGTACTTACGTAATTGTACCGAAATTACACCAAAAACACAAACAAACATGACACCTGCGCTCGCGTAATAATTTTATAAAAAAAACACAGTACGTTGAATATGTGGCTTTTTTTTATTGATTTGCTTGAGCTGTGGCCAAGCTTGGTATTGATATTTATTAATAGCTAACGTTTCCGCGTTTTCGTCTTCGTCAGGGCCTGGAGAAATCAAAACCATTAGTGATTTATTCTCAAGCGCCTTATCACCTACAGAAGGAATCCAAACGGTAGGCAAACTCAAACAACAAAACATTGGCTAGTGCTTACCTCATTAGCTCGACTTGGTAACGCAGTATACCACCACGTACCACAGCTACGAGCCACAAAGGTTTTTTTATGGGGACCTCACGGCCTGCCCCGTAGATCAAAACCCGCATAGGTCTTGATATGGGGATAGCTCGTTTGTAATAGCAACGCACTCTTGCCGCCGTCCTGTACATTTTACCCATATTTTTTCTTTTTGTTGGGATGCGGTGAAAAATAGTGAATTAATATGTTTTTACTACTGGATTTTCGACACCACTTAATCTCCCATATCCCATGCCGCGTGTAAATATGCACATTTAAGAAAGCCAACCAGTTTTCTAACCGCTTCTCCTTCGTGAACTTAAGGTGCGGACAATGCTGGTTGAGAAGGTTGAATCACGTGTCTAATTCTACCTGTGTTGGGCAGACGACGTAGGAATCATCTATGTAACGACAGTATAGCAGTGGTTTGCGGTATTTAATAGGCTTTTCTATCCTGGACATGAAAACAATTGAAAGGGTGGGCGCCAGTCTTTGACCGATAGGTAGGCCTCTAAATTGTCGGTAGTACTGTCCCGACCATCGAAAAATAGAGCAGTTTAGGCACTCATGCATCAGCGTCATGATTTCAGTTTGTGGGCTTTAATTAGGGTGTATAGGATCGAGAACAGTACGTTGATATAATTATGTTCGGGATTTTGAAAAGCTCCTAGGTCGTACCAATCGTAGGAGTGTCCATGAAAGAGTAGATATCTGTAAATTTCCTCATTTCAAGCTGTTTTGAGCAGGGAATCTATAGTCACTTGGACGGTTGTAACGCAGTTGGTAGGAGGTTGAGCTGTGTCTCCACGGTTGATGTTCCCAAACCGCCTTAGCCCAACCAAACCTTTCATTCGTTCGGTAATTTGGTATTAGTATTGTTAGGGAGAAAATAAACACTAGCTTGATAGATCACAGATTGACCAAGAAATTTTATCGGCCAGGCACGAAATCACAAACATCGAGTGATTCTGAATTGAAGTCGAATGCATTGGCGCATCTCACATGGATTAACTTATGCTAGAGCCCTATTTTTTTATTTTTGCCCTACTTTATCGCTCATAACACTTAACTCGCCCTTTGGCATGAAAAGCCAAAGATTGTACAATTACGGTAGAGTTACAATCATAACTTCACAATGGAATCTACTAATAGCGTGTCTCATGGAAAAAGAATTGTGAGATTACCATTTCGTTTCGCCATCATGCGCACATCCGAAGTATGCCTTAAAAATAAAAATAACCCTTTTTTTTAAATAATGCCTATGTAATGAGTTGGAATTTTCGTTTTCGCGGAATAATGTAGCTATGAAGGGAAAATATCACACAGTGCTGTGAGGACACTTTCCTCTAGATCATGCACACACCAAATGACAAACATTACTTCCTAGATCCATAAATAATGTCTTAAAGTCACCATACCACGAATCTGACGCAGTATGGATTCCCCATAGAAAGAATATATGCAGAGATATGCAGGGTCGTAGATTGCAGAAAACCGGTGGTTTCGCTCATCTCTTTGTAGTCACTGTAAAAAATGGCTCAGAAGCCGCCGTTTCTTACGACGGCTTGCATTTCAATGCGCTACCCTGTTACACGCGCCGCTACAACGAGCGAGGACACCCAAATCGAACTGTATCTGGAGTGACCAATTGAAGAGAATCGTGGCGGAAAGTTCGACTGTGCCAGTACTATTCCTGCACTCAGAGCGCGCAAAAGGCAATGGAGCACAACGGGCGCAAAGACGTCCATAGAACACGTTAACCGTCTCGTCGTTAAATCATTCCATTTGATTAATGGGTGCCTCTAACTTGCTGACTCTTCGTGACTTCACTCAGATTACTGATTACCACTTGGCCGGTACTTGCATTGAAGTTGACGGAGGAATTCGGTCGGCTCGCTGATCGTGGATTGCAGTGGAAAGAGCGACTTTGTCCCAGCTGCAGAATTCCAGCTAAAGTCGCGAAGCAGATGAATGTGAACGGTTATTGAAAAGTTATTGCATGCATGCTTAGTGATCGTGGACTGACATGGAATTCATTTCCGGTTCCTTTTTTTTTTTCTTTGGAAGTAACACATGATATGACTTGATTAGTTATTTCTCGTAAGCTTGTTCAGAGTAAAACGTAGTTGCGGATGACCAATCAGTGGCGCCTTGTTTCTGGAAGTAAGTAACTAAATCAGTCAAAGCCGTAAGACCTAAACATTACTCTTAGAGGATCAGAAGTAAGGGCGCCACTGAGTGGTCCCCACAACTGCATTTTTCCCTTGTTCGGAAGATTTGGTGAAGTTAAATCAGTAGTATTTCCAGCTCTGTCTTCCTTCCTAATTAGTAGCTCCAACCTACATGTCGTGGATCCTATAAGACTGTTGCTTAGGTCTTAGAGTCCCGACTGACTCAGCTACTCTGTTGTGCTCCGTGACCTTTTTCGTGCTCCGAGTGCAGGTGCCATGTTTCCATGCCATTCCTTATGACGATCACGGAAACATGAGCAGGACCACGTGGTTTTCCTCAATCTACGACCCATGTATGGAAGCATTCCATGAGAAATTCATACCACGTCAGATTTATGGTATGCTGCCTTTAAAAATACCATAGAACGAAAACGTGGAGAGAAAAAGATGGATTCGAAGAAAATTTGATGAAAGTCCCAAGAAAAAAAAGAAGTGGGGTGGTTTACGAATAGAATTCGTGACCTATGGTATTACTAAGCGGTTATGAATGGCTTGTAGATGTGCTAATTGGTCAGATACTGTAGTCTGAAAGAGTGAGGAGAACCAAACGCAAACATTGATAGAAGTACGTCTAACGCTAGAAACGCTTTTATTAGTGGTACCCAGCACAACCTGGAACTACTACTTTAATGACACTTTCTTCTTCATCACAAGAACGAATGTTTACTTAAAAAACATATAGGTTCAATAGTTGGGCTGAATCACTTGGGACATAAAAATTTACTACAAATCTTCTCAATTATCTTATTAGTAAATCTAGCGCACACGAAGTGATCCCCTCTCAGCTTGGGAGGTTAGGGTTGAAGAGGCGTGGAAATGGCTGGCTAAGAAATCCTCCTCACGGCTTTTCAGGCAAAGTTATGGTGCGAAGTAGTCCTTTCACAAAGGACTAACTTTCACGGAAGAATTCCTGCTGTTCTTGATGGCCAGACCCACTGTTCACTCATTTCGTCGATTAGCACCATCGATATGGTTGATTTTTCAACCGTCGACTTTTCAACCCTACGCATCTACTGCAACAGGGGCGTTTTTTTTCCTTGCTTTACTCGCACTCTTTGCTCTACTCCAATCGAAGGGCTATTGCGACTGTTGAGTTGAACTATTTCGTGTTAAAATGGAGTAATATTGAAAGTAAATGCCATTGAACAGACTATAAGTGCTCAGTTGGTTGTATTGTAGCAGACGTTTCGTGACCATCCGAGTGCAGGACCTCTGCGATCTCTGTTGATCGGTTTGTTCAGCAGAAAAAGGCCAAATTGCCTTTCAGTGCTGAACAGAGGAGTTTGAATGAAACAGTCATAAAGTCACCCTCCATCCACTTTTTTATACGTCTCTAAAGCGAGGCACGCCTTTTTATATCGCACTGTGTAAGGTTCGTACGGCATGTTTATTTGGACGCTGGAAAGTGGCTGTTAGGGCTGGAAGCGCACAACAGCCGGAGAACAAACTTCTAAACGAAGACTGGATTCAGCAAGATGTTCGCAGTGAACCTGAGGAGAGTTCGGAACCGTTTGTACGACACTATTTATGTGTACAACACAAAACTTAAATGCCGCACTGTGTACCAGGAAGAGTAAGATGAGATCCAGCAAAGATAAGTCAAGCGAATCGACACTTTTAGACGTCTAGAGAACAAGATATACTTGTAAAATGAATGTTAAATTTCTTGAGCGGGGACGTAAGACGTTTGAAAACCACTAGAAGTGTTTTGTGTTTACACCTAAATGGCGTTAACACCAACACCTATCTTGGAAAGTGGGAAAGAGCGTCCCGGGAGAATTCGCCACATATTTCTTGAATGGCTCTTCTGAAATGAATGTGACCTCCGAATTATTCGAGCAGGCTTAAAGTTGCTATTCCGTCTATTTGCTCAGAGTACTGCTTTTGAAAGAAGAGCTCTTTGCTTCATTGAGTAATTATTACTTCTTCTGCTAACAGCTGATAGATGATGCCTAAAAATTACGAGCATAGCAGCAATATGTCTGAGAGGCAGCATTCGGGAAAATTTTCAGGCTTAACTGAGGTCAAGACGTCGGTCAGCAGAAGACCAGAAGAGGAGTAAAAACTCAACGAAAAACGTGGTACAATTCATTTCACGAATTCAGGAATCTGATACATCGAGAAACTTCAACCATCAAACCAGACGATGTCTGCGAAAACGCATCCGACGAAATTACTTACGGATTCATACACAAAATAAGGACATTCGTCGTATTGAAGTGGTTGTTCATGCTCATCAAAGATTCATGACAAGGACAGTCTACGTTCTGAAATGGGTATGATGGATCTATTTACACGTTTCATCGAAATTACTTCATCGAGAATGAGTGACATCCAAAAATTAAATTAATCATCGACAAGCATGACATCATTAAAGAAACAAGATGACTACGAGAAGTATCAAGCTATGTAACAACGGGCTCATTCTGGTACCTATTCGTATATGTGTATCAATCACGAAATTCCAGAAAGCAAAGAGATTGATCCAGCGGCGTCGGATTGGTGCATCGACACCAGAAACCTATAAAATGGTGTGGAACGGGTCCCATTGCATCGAATTGGTGCGCAGGCGCCCGAATGCTATAGAATGGGATGAGACGGGTTCCACGGCATAGGATTGGTGCGCCGTCGCAAGAAGGCTACGAAAGGAGGTGCAACGAGTCCAACGGCGCCGAATTGGCTGGTCAGCACCACAAAGCATTGAGTGAGATTCCAAGGCTGGGTTTCGTTCGAGGACGCCAGAAATTAGGAATCAGCAGGATTATTGTGCGCCAGGACTGCTCAAGAATTCCAAGCCCTTTCTGTTGTAATGTAAATTTCAATCGTTTTATGTCCGTGGCACTGCCCGGATCAAACGTATCACTTTGTATATCTGCTTGCAGATGGTCATACTCAGCATATTTGCAAGATCCTCTCTTCAAAAACTGGATACATCCATACAGCTGCTCAAATAGTAGTTAGCAGTTACGTGATTTGACGTAGCACCCTTATCTTCATCAGAATAACAATTGTGTTTATCGCAAATCACGTTTGCATTGTATGGTAAATACTAAGTAGAAGAGAGAAAATTTTGTCCAATACCTTGAAACATGTTTTCAAAGTGCTGCAATATCAAAGGAATATAGATGTAAGATCAGATTTGAATATCTTCTAAGGACAGGACATTCAGAGACTTGCATCAAAATGATTGCAAGAAGACCATTGATCAATGTGTAACTTCCTTAAAAGAGAAGTCTGAAGTCCGGCTTTAGCCGGACGTTCGGACTGGTTCGAATATAATCAGCAACACAACATAAAAAAAGAATATGTAAGCAGCGTGATTCCATGTCATGACATTTCGTGCCTACTGATCCTCAGATGCACGCACGCAAAAATGTCTCGGAAACGTTAGATGCTTGTGAGGAGTCGTGAAAAAAAGCTTTATATAATTACGTCACGCATTAGTCATTCTCGAGGCAGTAAAAACACTAATAATTAAATACATTATGAGGACAAAGTAATTTCAATACACTTCTCGAAAATTCGTTATCGTGACCAGCATATTTAGCCAAGAGGACAGCTGATGCATAGGGGAGTGCTAACTTTAAATAAAGGTCGTCCTCGAGGTGTCCGTCCCTCTACTTATCATTTCCGATCGTTGGTATTGAGTCGGAAAGAGCGATTAATGTACTTCCGAGTCGACTACTCACCTATCTATCAAGCACTCAAATATGTCTGCTTCCGTGAGAGTAGGTCTAGAACAAAGAGTGAAGTACCCAGACAATAATGGTACGAATAATTTCCAATTAGCAGATGAGAAGGGTTTAGTAGCATCACCGCCGACGTCCTCCGATTACAGAATTGGATTAGAAAATTCTTCTGAGAACTAATGAAGTGATAGTGTGCGTCAACAAATCAGAGATTAAATAGATTTTTCTTCACTTGACTCGGTTAATATGGGTGTTTGCTTGAGGAGGGGGGGGGGGGGGGGATTATAACACTGGAGATGAACGGGTCCTTAAAAAACATTAAGAAACGGTTACACGAGTTCGAAATATAACGCTCAATTTCGAATGACAAATAAAGTTGTGGGGACCTCGCGTGAAGGTAGAACTCCATTGTGTACAAATTTCATCTCTGATTCCTTGGCTGCTGCGAGGCACCGGACTCTATTGTGAAAACAGTTGTAAGATATTGTTGTAGTATTGGTAAATGATGTTGTATTGGTAAACCTCCGGAAGGACGACAGCATCAAGAGACAGTTGTTTCGTAGTAGAGTCTGCGATACGCAATGTATGTGAGCACGTTGCATTGTTTCTCCATACGGTAGAACTCGAGATTTTGCGCAACCTACGAGATATAGCGCAACCTTCGAGGTAGAGTGCACAGCGTGCAATGGCATTTGTACTAGTGAAAATGGAAAGATGCTGACCGCATCAGAGAACATTTGAATGGTAAAAGGCGCGGTAGTTTGATGACACCATTACGGCGGGACAAGAATGGAAAGACATTATGGAAATGAGCTAGAAATGAAGTATACGATATTAGCCTGCGAGGAATAAATAGCTGTTAAGAAGGCATAAGAAGCATTCTGGATTTCTGCCAAGAATCCATCCATAAATAACAAGAATAAGCGCTAATTATCACCACCGACTTTAAGCCGTTCGTAACACTCTGTGAGCTACAAGATTTTCCTACTTACAATTCGTTAACACTATCTAGTCGCCAGTACTTGAGGATACTCCAGAGTGGGTAGATTTCACTCGTTTGGAGTGACAATCTACAGAAACGCGGTTGTTCACTAGCTTCACTCATCGGTGAGACTGTCAGTTTGTTTTCCTGTTTGGAGATCTTGCGTAGAACAACTGGAACGATATCGAGAGCTGACAGGAAGAGAGAAGGAGTTAGATGGAGATGCAAATAGCATCAAAAACGTTGAACCACTTTCAATCCATTGATAAAGACGAGTGTCGAAACGTTAGGCTATAAATAAAATTTCATCAAAATCTCGTCGTCACAAAGAGTAGACATATATCCAGAAGACGTTTCAACAAAATTTCGTTGACAAA
The DNA here is from genome assembly GCF_031761385.1 of Necator americanus. NCBI lineage: Eukaryota > Metazoa > Nematoda > Chromadorea > Rhabditida > Ancylostomatidae > Necator > Necator americanus. Next base: position 8,081,091 of record NC_087375.1, read on the forward strand.
AGAAGAAAGCGTAAAAACGTAGAATAATTAATTGGTGGGTTTTTATTACATCTGAAATTTTATTTCTAAAACACAGCCAATGATTTACTCGTAGGAATCGTTGGGGAAAATATCCTGTGGATACTAGCTATTTATTAATAATGGGTCTTCTAGAATTGATCTCTGAGACATCGTAGTCTACACATTAAGTTTGTTTACTACTTTTTCACTGCTATGTCAATCTTAGAGAGGCTTTCTATTTAGTTACTGCTCTCAACAACAATTTCATTTATTAGGCAATCCCAAAATTGAAAAAAAAATCGTTGTTTTCTTTTTGTTGACTGATTCTAATCTGGATCTCGTAATCCCATAATCTCTGCTTTTTTTCAAAGAAATCATTCATTTGAGGAGTGAATGGGATTTTTGAGGAAAGAAAAACAAGATTTACGGTTTTTTAAGTTCAATTTCAAACGAGAGAAACAGAACCGAATTACACTCAGGGACATGAAACTACAATAATTTTGTTGGCTGTAGAAAATAATACTTACCGTATGCGTAGCGTGGCAGCACCGGTAACCCTTCGTTCACCCACGGTGGGTCAACCGATGATGTTCTTCCAGAAGATGTGCCACATCCGGGAACAGGAACAGCTTTATGTATCCGGATCAAGGAAGTCCTAGGCGTATTTGCAGAATTTAGTGCTCCGTGTTTAACAACTATTTCCTGTTCGCAGATAGAGTTGTATGCTTTTTCAATTCAACTCAATTTCAACCTCTCTCATCCATCTTCTTTCCATCCGTCTTCCAAGAAAATTTTTGTGGATTGCAACCCGGAAATTCTTACGTCTTTTGCGAGAAATAACGGTCGGACTGGGTGACAGGCTTTCAGCCACGATGGTTCGCTCTAAGACGAATTTGTTACGATTACTGGTAACGGTAAAATGTCAACCAGCACCTATTCCTTTGATAGAAGTCGTCTATTCGAAAAAAAACCAGGAAGATTCTGGAAGAAAATCCTATGTCTACATCTAAGGTTATTAAGCTAAGCGCTATGGTGGTCCACGCCCCTATGGTTGAGTTGAGCGGAGATCAAAAATGAGTACTAGCTGGTCATATATTTTGAAATGGATTCGATGGATGCTGGCGGTACATGAGATGTTTTCATAAAAGAACAGTAAGAACCCTTATTTTTCCGTAACTGTTGGAAGATTACGGTATCAGCAGTTGAAATTAGAGAGCTAACTTGCATCTTAACGTCCAATCTTTGGTTGGAAGACCGAAGAAAGTTGCAAAAGATTTTTTGCGAAAGGGATAGGGGTTGAAATTAGTTGTTGGGATCCAATTATCTTCACAGAGGTGAAAATTTCCAAATCCAGGAAGAATAGAATGTTTGGAAAAGAGCTCGATGGTATGTATCAAGCCGAGGGCAAAGACACACGACGATATGTGATACGTTTTAGTGCGTATATTGGAGCAAAGTGCCCCATTTTGTAGTTTACGAGTCACATGCTCCTCCCTGTGAGTATGAAAGAAAAAAAAGAACGGAATTACATCTAATGTAACAACACAATTACTCAACATACGTATCATTTTAAGAAGAAAATAATAGAATTATTCTCTCAATACAAATAACAAAGGTTTTTTTCCCCTTTAGCATGAAAATGTTATGCGAAGAAATCAGATGACCTTTGATAAATATCACAACGCTAAAATGACGAAGTCCATTAGAGCAATGAAGAAATTTCCAACGAAAAAGATTTGAGTTGTGGTCCTGTACTGTACATACTTGACCTTTACACGATTCAGGTACATTACTAGAGATCAAAACATAGTTTTTAAAAAAATAATTAAGTTTTTTTTAGCTTTATGGAATCCTAAGGTGGTGCTAACTGCACAAAAAAGCACATTCGCAGAAAATAAGATTTTTTTTTCTCCTCGTTCATTCTCATTCACATCGGAAACGCTTAGAGCCTCCGTTATAGGCGACGCTAAATATTTGCTTTCACGGATAGTGCATTAAAATATGCTATGGGGATGCAAACAACGCCATTAGTCAAAGATTGTTGAAGAATCTACGCGTCACTGCTAACAGGCTCATCAAATTTCGATGGGTTTGGATTCAATTTCTAGGGGGAAAAACCGCATGTTCTAATATGAAATATTCACAGTGACATGAAAGGGCGCTATTTCGATGGGTAAATTTTTTTCTCACCAAAGTGGATTTCGGACACGAAAATGGAATTTCTGAGTGAAAACAATTTTTTTTTTCAAAATCAGGAAACTATTAGTTCTAGGAATAACCAGTCGTAAGCGTTTTTTTTCTGTTCAAAGTGAAAAATCCACAAATATCTAGGAATTCTTTGAAAAAAATTGAAGAATTTAAGAATTATTTCCCAAACGCAACGTAACTACTCGAAAGAGGATTTTCCACCTTACAAAAGTGAAGTATTCTGATATTCGTATTTTAATATTTCTGTTTTTTTTTAACTATTAAATTGGAACATCAAGTTGAATCGGTTTTTCAGTCTCGTATAAAACGTTTTAGAATTTTTTCTTTGTTTTCAAAATATAGTGTAAGTGTATTTTTCACTCCGAAGAAAACGCTCATGACTCATTCCTTAACCTGTAGTCCTAGTAATCCTTCATTTGTATCTATTCAATTCTAGAATGTTCCTTTTAACAACATGTATAAATGATTTCCGTTCGGTTGAAAAAGTCAGTTTTTCTCGAGAAAAATAAGAGATTAGGGATGGTAAAGAGCACCACCACTAACGGAGTTGCTTGCGTTCTAGAGCGTAAAAATTTGTGTCGTACAGGTAAGTAGGTAGGTACCGTTTTTGTTTTATATGTCTTTTTCTGGATTCCTGTTAGGAATTGAGAATGATTTCTACCTATTTGCGTTGAGGAGGTCCGAATGAATATTTCTAGGATGCGCTGCCTTTGATCCAATCAAGATGGTTAAAGGCATCACTCCACGAATCTGAGATGGTACGGATTTCAGGTGGAGTATTCGTATACGGGATGGGAGACTATGGAGAGGAGCGTGATTCCGCCCATTTCTTCCTAATTGCCGTAAAAAACAGCCCTGAAGATACGGCTTTAGGCGTACTGGCGCACTATTTTCTACAAGGAGTTCGACTGGAGCGCGCCAGCCTTGTGCGGTGCCGCATCTTCCGAGCCGTTTTTCACGGCAATTAGGAATAAGTGGACGGAATCACCCACCTCTCCATAATCTACGATCCCGTATACGAATACTCCTCCTGAAATCCGTACCAGCTCAGATTCGTGGGGTGATGCCCTTAAGATGATGCAGGTGGAAAGTGTAGCAGTTTTAAGAGCCTGGATTCTGGCTGGCTAGACTTGACAATGGCTATCTTAAGAACAAGAGCTCTTCTGGAGCGAACAATCTCAAGTGTAGCGTATAATGGAAAATGGAGGAGGGTGTGGAAATAAATGTGTTTTTTTTTTAGGAAGAAAAAAAAAATACACGACTCACGCATGTCTACTTTTTCGATTAATGACTAACAAATTTTGTTTCCTTTTTTACATCTTAATCAACCATTTGACGTCAGCAAGGCTGAACAGTTTTTTTTTTTATGAGTTCGTGATTTTTTTAAAACGTTTTCATGCTTCATGGATTTATTATCTTAGAATAATATTGCACCAAATATAGACAAAAGAATCAGAAAACGCAAAAAAAGGCATGCTGTCCTCAGTGGGTTAATACAGGACTACAAAGAGCTTCCAGAACATTTTAGGGGAATTTTCCGCTAATCACCTTCTAAATTCAATTCTATTTAGTATGTGCTACAGAATACAAATACGTTGGTTTTATGACAATGAAAAAAATATAAAAACTGGATGACTCTTGAAAGCTACTAAGGAAGAATTCACATCGTTAACGGCAACAACAAGCGCTGGCTATTTTTGAAAAAAATTACGTCATTACTATCGGTCCTCTAAATGGAGCTTGATTGAGGAGGTGAATAGAGGAATTGATCTATGCACTCTCAAAATGTGCTCCTCTAAAACTACAGGACTTACCTCGAAGAAGTTTTATGTCTGATTTTTCCTTAAAGGAGACGATAAACATATTGTTGTTTATTTGTTTATTTTTTTCGAGGGATAGCTCAGAGCACTTTGTAAAAAATAAAACGAAGGATCAAATAAAGAAAGATTGATTTGAAAGATTTATTTTTCTTCCTCTTGTAGTTCTGATATTTCTAAAGATTTCGTCTCTACTGAAAAAAGATGTTTTCATGTAAAATTACATAGTTCGACCAAAAAAAAAAGGTGAGAGCAAAAGTGTCGAACGTTTTGTTGTTTTCTCTCTTTTTTCTTCTTACTTAGAAGAGAAAATAGAAACATTCTGCTCCCATCATCACATCTTGAACATCAAATATGTATCTTGGGAAAAATTGTATAGGTTTTTTTTCCTGGTGATTTTGCCCACGCTATGCATAAAATCCTAGAAATATGAAACCCACAACGATTAGAATGTCATGTACGTAAAATGTAAGACAATTCTTTTTTTTCAATTGCAGATCAAAATTCCACCTCTACCAAGTGAAACAACGTCATCAAATACATTATTACCGGCACGCTTACGGACATTTCAACAAAATTCTAGTGCTTCCGTCGTCATGAAAATTTTGGCCAAAATATGTGGCGTAAATTGATGTGCTATCCACGCCACCCCCTCATCTACGCCCGCTTTAAAAAAAGCATTTGTTTTTACAAGACACCGAGAATAAGCAGTTCTTCAATTTCATTTTTCTGACGTAAATTGTTGATTTTTTCACGAAAACCCCTTAAAAAAACTCGAAAAAAGATTAAGGAAACGTCAAAAAAATCCGTGCAGATATTTACGAGCTGAAGGTAAGCAGTTTAGAAGAGCTGGAGTCGAAATGATTGTTTTTCCCATTCTTCTAACTGTAGACTACAAAATTTTCTAAAACAAAAATTTTTTATCCTTGTTTAGTTTTGCTTCCGATAGAAATTGAATATTTTCGAAGATAAGCTGAACTTGAAGAAAATATATTCATAGGCAATAAAAAAATATTTATAACGCATCGGAAACTAGTTTTGTGGAACCAAATAATAAAATAACAAAAAAGTAATTATTATTTAATAATTATATATATTATTAAAAAGTAATTATTACATATAATTTTATGAGGCTTCTCGCTTGCATTTGATACATGGCTGGACGTGAGACTTTATCGAATGGAATCGTTGCTAATTTTTAGATTCATAATTCCTAGATTTTATTTATCAGTTTCTATATACTCACAAATATAATTTTACTTCCTTATATTATTATTCTCATATATATTATTATTATATTTCTTTATATTTGTGAGTTTATAGAAACTAAAAAAATAAAATCTAGAAATATTAAATCTAAGAATTCCAGTACGCTAATAATTCCTAACCATTCATCCTTCTATCGTTGCGCATCACTTTCGTTTCCTTAGCTCCTTCACTTGGTCATTTACTTATTTATTTACTCATTTATTTATTTATCTGCTTATTTATTTATTTATTTATTCATCCAATTAATCACATCCATACTCACTCGCTCAATCACATAAACGTGTAATGAAATACAAATCTATAAATTCATTTGTTTATCCATTAAGTTATTCCTTCTTCCCTTCTTCTTAGCTTACTCATTTACTCATTCATCCGTACGTTCCTCCATACTACGCTCAACCATCCATAATTCACATCCGGATTAGCAAAGAGGATAGGTTTAGTTAAATGGAGGAGTAGATCACTGCGATATGGCAGGATAGGCTTAGAAAATAAAACTAGAGATTAAACACAAAGCTTCCAGAAGGTACTCGTCAACAAATCCCTGTAAGATATCCAGGAAAGACGTCAATGAAATCAGCACGTAGAAGCAAAACAGCTCAGAAGCTTCCAGCAAGGCTTCCGCCGCCCACATGGAAAAACAATTCGTACAGTGAATTGTTCGTAAAAAAAGAGAATCCTTACAATTTTCTGGAAGTGTTTATGAGGAAAGGAGTTAAGAGCTGAATGAGTAGAATAAAGACCTGTTTTCTTCCCTCCCCGACGACGAAGGGGGCTTCTCAATGCTAAAAAACTAAGTAAGGGATTTTTTGTTCTTTTTTTGAATAAAACAATTCAAACAAGGCACAACAAACAACAAACAAACAAAAGCAAACAAATGATATATATATATATATATATATATATATATATGAATATAAAGATATTTATGAATAAATTAGAAATGTGCGAATGGGAATCTCCTTAAACAAAATTCCACCAAAATTTAGGTAAAATTTATTTAAAAGCGTCACATTTTTCTTATTGATTTATGGATTTCTTTTGCTATTGCAATTACATTAAAATTGAGAGAATCTGAATATCCATTTCGGAAATTGAAAGAGCTGAAAAATTAGAAACACGGCCAAGATTTTTTTTTCTGAAAAATCCAGCGAATGGCCGGATTTTGGGATAATCTCGCAAATCAAGTCTGATCCTCACGTGAAATATCGTATCGTTTTGTGTCGTTGATAAGAATAGGATCTAGATAAAAGAAGTTCAGAGAGAGGAATAGGATCCGGAAATCTCATATTCTTAGGGTGAAAGATTTATGTGAATCCTAGAAAATTTATCATAAGGTCAGAAATCATTTGTTTCAAACATTGTCAGATCGATTATTCGTTAGGAACTGTTACATTAAATATCCCATCAATCGGCTAAAAACATCCAGTGGCTCCATTCCAGAAATTTCCCAGTCCTAGGGGAGACGTCCGAAATTCTGGCATTTCACCTGCTCGGATTGACATTTTGGTTGCCTCGAACACTTCCTCATCGTGGATTCCATGAAACATCTTGACATTTATGATGGAAAAATTTTATCCAAAGCCGAAGGAAGTGGAAACAAGGTTTTTTTTTCTCCTGGGTTTTACAAAAAAATTCACAAACAACGAATATGTGGATAGTTTATAGTTCTCCAGAATACGTGCATACATATCCATTAGTTCGTCAATTCTTCCATAAATCCTTTAAATTGAAACATTTTTTTAGCTAACAAACGCCAGAATTTTTACTACAACTACTATTTGCGGTCTAGTTTTTCCAAAGAAAAAAATCCACTGGAAAGAAAATTAACCCTCAAAAGTGGCGTCACTGGTATCAGAATAATCATTCATATATTGCATTTTCCTAAGAACAGTTTGACATTTTCAAACAATATAAATGTCTAAATTGTGTTTATTTTTTTCAATAACAATCAAGAATGAACATTTCTTCTATAAGATCCGTAAAAAAAAACTTTTCTACAAGATTTTTGTTTGTAAAAAACAGGTTAGTAATTTCCATGAGTCCCAGAAATGCAGGAACTCTTTCTTTAATCTTTTTTTTTTAAATTGCATTATAAGACAATTCATTTTTGTATGTGGTTCAATGTTAAAAAAATATTCCGCAATAAAACTTATAGAAAACGAGAATGTTCTCATTAGAAGAAAAGCTACTACGGAATTATCATGCACTCATGTGGGAAGATTTTCAAAGGAGGTTGAAAAAATATCGCAGTTTTCTTTTTGAATAATTTAGGCAATTTTTAGAGTACCCTATGAATAATTTATCAGTAGTATCAGAGCAAGAAAATTAATGATGCTGACGTAGAAGCTCTCATAAAAAAAAGCTGTCACGCACCAATCCTTTGAATATCCCACAAATCTTCTTTGCCAATCTCATGCCTAAGTCGAGTGTGTTGACTTGAGAAAAAAATCAGAGATTCAGTAATTTTTAAGAAAGCCCCTTAACTCTCTATTTTTGAATCGATTCTAAGGAGCTCCTGAAAGCCGTCCACAATTGACTAATTAAAGGTGGAAAGGAACGAACTGTAGGAAAAAAAGAAAAAGAAGGAAAAGCATAGGAATGTTACTAGATTTACTTATTACTCTAACCTATGCAAATATTTCTGTAATATGTCTCAGCTGTGCTCTGAACGTGGAAAGATATAAAACTTTTTATGTGTTTTTACAAAAAACTCATTTTTCTGTGATTTGTCGGGAAATCCATCAAATGTTATGTGGATATATTTCTCCAGGTGGAAGAGATCTATTGGATGGGGTTGATTTCAAAAAATTCTGTATCATTCAAATTTTTATCACAAACGCTCTCAACTTCTATGGAGGGTCATTGTCCTCTTGGGACGCTGTCCCATCAGATACCTTAGGATACATGTCAAGCTACGTCCGTGGCACCGCATTGATCACTATATTTGAAAAGAATAGAATAACTACAAAGAGGAATATTGTACCTCGAGTGATATCCTCCAGAACTGTTTGCTTCATTTCTTTTTTCTTCCCTTACTGTTTTTTTTGCGGTTCAATATTAATATAATCAATATTAAATATTAAATATTATTAAATATTATATATTATTAAATATTGTCTTCAATAATAAATTAAAGTCACCAACTCAAGGAAATAATTATGATTAAACGAATTTTTCTACGATTTCCGGAATGGAGCAAGCAAATGACGTAGAAGAATGAATCTGGATAGAGTTACCAAAATGTGGATTCAGAATTATGTCAACGATCGGCAGCTTTGTTAAGACAAGCCCCTTTTTCATTATTAGAATCTTCAACTTCAAGGGTTTATAAGGATTTTTAGGACTTTTACAAAAATAAAGCAGCAATATTTCGAAAGATTTCGTTTTGTAAAAGTAACATTCTTTTTAGTAATCATCGCCGTAACTCTACATATGTGATGTGCTAAGGTGCTAAGGTATGCTAAGGTATGCTAAAGTATGATGGGTAGGTTTGTCCAAGTTGGGTTTATTTCCCTTGTTTTACGATTATTTACCCAGAAAAAGCGGACTGTACTAGTTTACCTGGATTTATTTCACCTTTTTTTTCTCTGGAGACTTCATCTAAAAAAGAAGAGTTTGAGCATGTAATCCTGAAAAACTGCAAAATTCCTCGAGTAATGCTGCAAATGTTGCTAAATGTCAGGAGCTTAGCTGAGAATACTTCAATCAATCGACAATTCAATAAGTTCAATATTCAATCAATAGGACTAAGAATGTTTTCTGTTGTGTTGTTGTGCTGACATATGTGAAACCTAATTTACGAACTGCCACCGAATTTCTAATTTTAGCCCGCAAAAAAAAAACAGAAAATTCTATTGAGCTTGAAAGTCTAAAAGGTTTAAGGGCATCCTACAGCAATTCCTATCTTCGTGCAGATTTTGTAGGAAAATAGTTTTTAAGCTGCTAGTGTCGATCGTTTCTGGAGTTGCAGCATGTTACTGTAGTCAGTTTTTCAACTTCTTCAAAGTTATGATATTACAGCTGTGAGAAATATCAGATTGTTCATAATAGTATGTAAATTACGAAAAAATAACTATCATTTTACTTCCCAAAAAAATATATTCACGTCAAAAATCATATCTCCTTGGGGGGCAATTATCTCGGACTCAGCTTTGCTAATGTGTAGTCGCAGGTAATTTTTTCAAAAAGTATTCTGATGGTAGGTCTTAAGAGTTCTAATTGTATCCAATCGATAGAGCTAGCAATCTATTGATCTATAGGTGTTTTATAATAAAGATCAGATTGTGGCGTGTTATGAAAAAAAAACCAAAAAGATGCGAATTCGCGTCTTTTTCGTCTTCTGTCAAAGAATTAGCGATTCTACTGTACGTGTTTGATAAATTCGACACGTCTCCAGATCCGACCGATTTTCATCCCCTCAGGGTTTAGACTAGAACCATCTGTGCACTATCAGAACTCATCTGGGAGGATAAAAGCACTGGCTAGACACATTCGCTGGTCCTAGCAAGTCATTGGTTGCACAGGCGCGTTTTAAAATCCTCGAAACGGATTCTGGATTGAAGTCGAACGCGTAGGCACATCGCCATAGGGATGGATCAACGCTGTGCACTTTATCCTTTATCCTCTTACATTTATCTACTAGCAATTAGGACAAAAAAGACACCGTAACAAACTAAGTGGAAATGTTAGCTTTTTTTCCTTCTTTAGTTCAAGGAACACATAGTTTTTTTTTCGCGGTGCCAAGCAACCCCAGACAAATAAATGTCTGACATTCTTCTTGCCTTGCTACAGTAATCTTCGGGCACATGAAAGAAGTGAGAACATGCCATTATAGGCTTGAACATGCGCCTAGCACGTGTTGTTGTTGATGGCTAAATCCACAAAATCCACGCCGGAGTCCTCTTACAGAAGTGACCGCTAATGGACCAGTGATCTTGTCACGGCTAAGTATAGGCTAATTCTCCTCGAGAAATAGTTTGATAACATAAGATGACGCAGAGAGTTAATCCGGGCAAACTGTTTTGTGTTTGTTGCGTAATCCACAAAAACACATCTAGATACGGTAGAATATCTGAACAGGAGAGATGCCTAAGGTTTTTTTTTTCTGAGTTCCAGTCTTTTCGGGAAGAAATTTTCAGGAATTTGCGCTCTCCGAGCTCTACTGCAACATTTCCAGAATTTATAGCCCTACGAACAGCAGCATCCTTGGCCGAACAATTGCTCTCAGGTTTTCCCATCCCGGATAAAAAGAAACAAATCAGCGTTAAATAAAACCAAAGGTTCTTCAGTAAGGTAGGGGTAGGGTAAGGTAGGGGCTAATTATTTGATTTAGTGGTCCGCTACGGAAAATTTACACCTCGATGAACTGGCAGATCGAAGCAAATGCGCGGAGGATTCCCAGGAAGCTAAGAGTATGCTCAGTGAGCAACAATCTTTAGTATAAACGTAGATATTAGATAAATAAACAAATAAATAAATAAAAAAGGTAAACTAGATAATAAACAAAAGTATAGATCAAAGAGAAATAGATAATAAACAAGTGGATGAAAGGGAAATAGATGAGTAATAAATAAGTTGATAAATATTTACTTGAATATGCAAATGTCCGTTGTAGTGAAGTTGTGAGAAAGATAGGAGAGAGAAAAATTTCCCTCATAATTTTTTTGTAGTTGGAAAATTAATGGTTGAACAGTATTATTTCCATGAAAGTATTGATAACGACAGGAAATGAGCGAGAAATCATTCACGAATATTCGAATCATTTATGAAAAATTTCGAAGAAAAAAGAAAGAAAATTCTCTCTTTATCGTTCGAACAAAATCCTTTTCTTTTCAGTAGTAGAGTTCAACATTTATAGCCGCATCGATTGGTCACGATTTTAGCGTTTGCTTACGAATTTTTTGGGACTAAAAGTAAACAAATTAAATTAAAATTATATTATTATTAAATCAGTATTATTATTAAATTATTATTAAATTTAAAGTAAGTACATAAGTGGTAGTAATTAGGATTTAAAGTAAGGAAAGAGCGTTTTTGTGAAGAATATTATGTTCCGTTGTGTAGATCATCAATTTCAGCTTCACGGCAGAGGCGGAGAAAAGGAGATCGGCGAGAATAAGCTTGGATCAGTCTTGTGAAGACCTACTCAGTGGTAAATTCCGTTACGCGGTGATCCTGAGGTTGATGTGAACTCAAGAATAGCGGCTGCTATTTGATATTAGATTTTAGAGCTCTTTATATGATCTGTAAGTCCTTAAAACAGTTAAGCTATTATCAAAATTGCCAAAGAATAAAAAAAATAATTGAGTTCTGAATAATATTCGATATACAATTTCCTTTCAATAGCCTGCATTCAACATTCACCAACATTTTCAACATTATTCATAAAATTTTTCCAACTTATGTACATGGGGTGCTCCAATTCTCCTTCTCTAGATGAAATCTCCAAGAAAAAAAAGTGAAATAAACCTAAGTGAAAACATATGGTACAGTAATAATACAGTTTTTATGGTACAGTTTTTTTTTCTAGATAAATGTTCGTCAAGGGAAATAAAGGTGAAGACAGAGGAGAGGATAAATATTTGTGAAAAAAGGAGATAAACCCAAAAACGGGCAAAAATTCATACATAATGTAACAATGATTCATTCAATTCAATTAAAATTCATACATAATGTCAACGATGGAGGTCTCTGAGGTTTACGCTAACATTTTGGAAAAAAATACATAATATTCTGGACGAAAGGTACATATAGCGTTCATCCAATCATGCCACCATGGTCAAGAGGCCCTGTTTCGCGCCTAAAGGATCATTCAGTACTTTTTCTATTTAGGAGCACCACTTTGTTTTTTGTTAGATTCCGTTTCGGATTTTGAAGTCGGCATGTGATTACGATAACGCGGATTTAGCTTCTGCTTCTCTTAATTCAATTCGGGACGTGGACAAAAACATTAGCGGGTTTTTCATTATTTCTCCACGAAATATAAAAAAATTTGCTTTATTAACCGATCCTGACCTCACACTCTATTATTTTTGCTTTCATATATAATTTTTTTTTCAAAGAAAAAAACGAAATTTATTTTCATATTTTATGAAACCGTGGTCTGCTGTTCGCATTTGTGCCGTAGAAGATCAAGAACACGGTCATAGCCACCCTGAATTCATCATTCTGTTTTATCCAAAAAGTTATAGTAATCTTTTTTCTTCAATGGGCACGTTGTCAGTTTTTAAGTTCAATGTTGTTCAATGTTCACCTTACAAATAAATTCATAAGAAGAAAAGAAGCATTATTTGTAAAATTCCCATAAAAGGAAGAACAGGAATCGATTAAAATACAGTACATAGATTATATAGAGAATTTGCTCATGGATTTTGTGTATCTGCAGAGAAACGTTTGATGATCTACGCAAATATCTTAGAAAGAGAAATGTGGTATTGGTGTGGTATTTTTGTGTGTTCTTCAAATTTCTTTAAATATTCTACAGACACGTTTTCGAATCCCTCCAAGAATTATATGTAGCTAACCAGTAGCCTTTGTTTAGAACACTGAGTTTGCTTTGGAGGCATCACTCCCCACGAATCTGGGGTGGTACGGATTTCAGGTGCAGGATTCCTATATGGGATCGTAGATTATGGAGAGTGGTGATCCCGTCCATTTCTTCCTAATTCCCGTAAAAAACGGCAGGGAAGATGCGACGCGTGCACAAGGCTGGCGTGCTCCAGTCGAACTCGTTGTAGAAAATAGACCCCCGGAACGCTCGAGGCCGCATCTTCCGGGTCTTTTTTTACGGCAGTTAGGAAGAATCCGGAATGCGCGGAATCATCCTCTTCCCCGTAATCTGCGACCCCGTATAGGCATAACCCACCTGAAACCCGCACCACCCCAGATTCGTTGGATGATGCCTTTAAGTACAGAACAGCTAACCCTGATTTTTTTCTTATTTAAATCCTATTTTTATTCTTATTCAGTTAATATCAAATTAAGCCCCAATGATCGGCCTATAGTGAATCTCACGACTTAATGCCTAAGTTAAGACGCGAAGCAAGTTAATTAACTCCCTTTATAGAAGTCATCCATAAAAATCCAGTGATATATGGAAACCAACAAATACCTTCAAACGACTTTCTGATCAGCAAACATATGTACAGATGTAGATGTGTTTATTAAATATTTATTAAAGAATCCTATTTTTCAAACTTTTTAAAACTCTCTATGAACGGATGCAAAAATCTCTTCATGGTCCAGCAATTTTGAATAGTACGCTTATCGATTACAAGCAAAAAAAACCTATTTGAAATAATAATTGGTAGTCATAATAACTCAGCAAAATGTTTAAGTGTGAAAAATATAGGAATAGGGTGAGCACTAATCAATATTGACTTGGAAATGCTATATAACTACATACTTCTTTACCGTAGAGAGTAAATGGAAGCGGTTTTCTTCCCTCCTATTTTTCTAATCCCATTCTTATTTCCCTCACGGCAGCGCTTTTAGCTTCTTAAAATGCAAATTTTCGAGTTTCTATGTTTTATTTGCATTTATTTGAAATTGAAGAAAAATCTATGGATACGCAACAACCTTCAGGAGAGGCTTTAAATTTCTGGATATTTTTGATAAGGAATAATGAACTTTGACCACAAATATCGATATCTCTAACAATTATAGCATCATTATTATTATATTAATATTCTAATAACTATTTATCATTTTGTCATAGTTGTGTTGATTTGATATTGATCTTTAAAATAGATAATTTCCTACCAAATCTATAGAAATTTAAGGAAAATTTCTCTTGTTTAGTTTAATTTCTCTAGCTTATTGTAGTTATAGTTTAGGTAAAAAGGAAATATTTGTGAAATTTTGAGCGATTTCGTCTTCTGTATTTCTAAACATTCATAGTAGGGGATTCGCGTTGCTCTGGACTTGGATACAGTTGAACGAAAAGTTTGTTACGAGTTCGAGATCAGCACTTACCGTCTTCTATGAGATTTCTGAAATAAATATAAACAAAGAAACGAGTTTTCGACACTTATTCTGAATTTATCGCTCCTTACATAGAAGTGATATGACAATTTTTAGACGTTTCGGATTCAAAGTTGATTCGAACGTCTCCCAATGGCAGCGAATGTGAAAAACGGTCTTGAATATAGGAAATCGGATTTAATACTATTATTTGATCTATACACATTAATAATTCTTTCCTGGAATTAGCTGACAGCAAGCTGCCACCAATCGATGGCACCAATCGATTAACGTTGATCCACGTTCTCTGCCGTTTTTTAACAATTGCCGTGGTTACTGTAGCTCTGAGATGGTACTGAGCTTTAATCTCATTTACGAGAATTCAACCGTGAACAATTAGCTCACCTCGTCATCTTGTGAGGTAAATAAAATTATTGATCCCGTAGATCACATTCGACTTCATCCGTACAAACTTCGAGAAGATCAGACCGAAAAAACTAAGTTGAAGTAAAGTTTTGTGAACCTAGTAGGGGCAGATCAAAGAAAAACAGACAATGATTGCACTAGAATGAATAAGAACGTGAATTAAGCTTAAATTAAAATTAAAATAATTAAAATAAAAGCTAAATAATAATATTTAATGTAGTTAAATAAAAGTATCAAAGTTAGGGTTGAGTTCTTTTCAAAATCAAACGTTTCAAAGGTCTACAAAGTTTGATATGACTGTTTGATAAGCATGAGCGACGTTTAATGGCTTCAAATGGTATCCAGGGAAAATCTATTGCCGAAAAATCCAGAAAATAGAGAATCATGGCTATGCAGGTAGAAGGACGCATTAAAACTTTCCTCGTCAAAATAGAACAAAATTCTTTGAAAAAATTCAATGGTGATTCTAAATGAAATTGTGCTTAAGGGATAAAATTCTCCACAATTAATCATTTTTCTTCGGGGCGAGTGTAGTGTAGCGGTAAGAGGTTCCGCTTCCTGCGCGATCGATCGAAAGTTCGATTCCACCCTAGTGCTCACCAAGCCTTTCATCCCTCCGGAGTCGATAAATTGGTACCAGACTTGTCTGGAAGAATGAAAACACTGACTTGACACAGCGGCTAGCCACCGCGAGTCATTGTTCAATCCAGTTACACCTTCGTAAACCTCAAACGATTCTGAATTGAGGTGAACGTGGAGGCGCATCCCGAGCGGATTGATTAACGCCAGAAACTTTATCCTTTATAATCCTTCTTCTCTACAATTAATTATTTCCCTACAATTAATCCTCCTTCTCTCTCTACAATTATTTTTTACGATCTGATCTGTACAATTTTTCTATTTTTAGCTCTCTAACAATAATAGCTCAATAATATGTAGAGATATTTCTCTGGAGAACTGAGTCGGCCCCCCTCCCCTCCCCTCCATCCGTTACGGTAGTTGATGAGAGGTCGGAACGGGGATTATCCGATCACTTTATCCGTAACTGTAAGTAGTGCGGTCAGAACAATTAACGCACAATACGATATGCATCTAACATTCACGCGTCAACGAATGTGAACAGTGCAACTGTGAACTACGAATGACACCTTTATCTGGCGCTATTATCTACTATCATATGAAATAATTGAGGAGATAAGGCGACAACAGCAGCACCTACAGTCAAACGTGAAGGAAACGAGGTCATTAGGCATTGGCACTAAACTTAATTAACTGTAATAATTGGATTTTCCGTTATCCGTTACGATTAAATGTGAATAGAGAGATGAAGACTAGATAAAAATCCTTTAAAATAATTAAAAGTGAAGTTTTATGGATACGCTGGACGAGTTTCATTAAAATTCATTCACTTCTCTACGAAAATTACCCTTAAGATAAATAAATTAATTAAAATAAACCATAAATAAATAAATGGTAAAAATGTCATTTAATGAGTTGAAGAATAATTGGAGCTCATTTTTTTCCAAAGTTAAAAAATTACATAGAAATAAAAGGTAAAATAAACGATGTATATGTACCATTTACCAATATGTGGATAACTTCTCGCTATATAAGAAGCCAGTGTTCTGTTTTTTTTTTTTTTTGAAATTTTGATTTTGCATTCGATTTCACCGAATTTTCTTTTTTGAATCTCCCCTGATAGAATGTAGATCAAAATTTCAGTACAGTGCACAGTTGAAAGCTTTTGGGTTATTTTTAGGTTAAGTTCTAAAGTGAAGCCATAAGGTCTCTCCGAAATCTCAGCATTAAAACGTATGTATGTACATACGTACACCATTCGGATTACTGTAGAAAAATGTTGTTAATTACGAGGTTGGCTGTGAATTTGTTACGTTTGATCACGTCAAGTACATAAAATTTTTTCATTAAGCTTAACATTAATGAAATATTACATAACACAGAAAGACGACATTTGGAAAGTGTCATGTACGGGAACCCAAGAATAGTTAGGGATCTCGGCGGTCATTTCCAGAAACATTTTTCTCTTTTTTTACTTCGGGGTTTCCCAGAATAAGATTTTCGAAAGAATTTTCAAAGACTTTCGTGGGATTTTGTACTATTTCCAAACATTTTTCTACTTTTTTACTTCTTCTTTCCCTTATCACCTTTAAAACTACGTACATATGTGCTGTTTATCTTCCGCAAAATTTCGAAATTTACACAGCTTTTCTTAAAAAATGGATCTTGTTTTTTCTCAATTTGAAAACATTTTATAGCTAAATTTGCTTCGGTTTACTTTAGAAAGGTTTGGAGTCGGAAGTGATTCCAGAAGAAAGTTTATTTCGAGATTAGAACACGGAAATGAAATTATTCCAGAAGGTTCTCGTGGAAGAGAAATACGCCAGAAATATGACGTAATTCCCCCGCCTTAGCTCACGCAAAAATTTAATTTTCACTGTTAATTGAAATAAACGTATTTGTGTTCAGTAAAACTGCGTTCAATCGGAAATTTAATTGAAACTTCAGGGTAAAAATCAAGCACGTGTAATCCTCCCGGGAGTATTTGAAGGGGTTTTTGTAGAAAAAAAAGAAGGGTGCTTAGCAAAGTTTCATGACGAATGCTTGCAATATTTTGTGTTTGTTTTCTTTCCCTCTTAGAATTGCTGAATAGCTTCAATCTCACTCATCCTAGAGGACGAAGTTCAGGATTTCGTCTTAGAAATATGTATTCCTAGACACTAGCATTAGAAATGGAAATTCATGGGCAGAAATAGACATATGTATTTAAGAAATTAAAATATTTGTTGGTATCGGGGCACTAGTGAGAAGAAACCGATTGGAAAAATCCTTTTTTCAATTTGAAGTTCAGTAACTGGTGATATCTAGTATAAACTTTATTATAATTACTAAATCACTGAAATTTTATGATCTCACGTTCCCCTGCTTCGTTCATTCGAACAAATATTCGTTTTTTTCAGGAAAAAAATGAAAAAGAAAGAAAATGATGAAATGAGTTGATGAAAAAAGATGGAAGCAAAATAAACAGTGAAATTTTTAGAGAAAGAGGAAAAAAGGAGGAAAAAAAGAAGAAAAAGAAGGGAAAAAGGAAAAACGAATTGAACTACGTATTGTGAGTTTATAGCTTCTTAAGCCAAGGAGAACAGAAATCCCTCATGTTTCATTATACTATTATTTTTATGGATTTACCACCCTTCTTAGAAGGTCCCAGTGATAAGTTTAGGCGTACGAGAAGTAGGCAGTGCTTCAATTTTCCTGTAGAAAATTCAAGACGAAATCAGAAAGTCCAGGGACCCACGTCCCTTTTCTTGAACATACATTCCTATATTGATAAGTCCTCTCCTTGCTTCGAGAGGTTCAAAATAAGGACGAACCGCATTTTTACAAAATAAACAAAATCGCACAAATAGGTTTAAAAGGAATAACAATTTAACCATTTCATATGTTTGCCGCTAACAATTTCTTGGTGTTCTGACCAAATGTGAAAGTTTAAGTCTCTGAAAACTCTTTAACTTTAACTTTAGGCTATGATAGGTTCCAATTAAATTAATTAATTAATTAACTAATTTATTTTTGCTTTTTGGAGCATAAATATTTGCGTTTTGGAGCATTTTTGGAGTCATTTTGCTCCTATTTCAACGATATGGTAGTTTTGAATAGCTCACAGTGACTCCTCGGACACACACGGTCCGAGTTGTCCGCCATCAGATCCTGAAGATCCTCCTGTGCTCACATCTGTGACTCTCATTACATGCATATGTAGAATGCATTACGGCTATTAACCTTCATATGTTGGTAATTTTAAAGATTGAATACCTTCCTAGAAATGAGATAAAATCCACTTTCCATTATATAGGGGAAACTGGACGTCCACTGTGTATTAGGGTCAAGGAGCATCGAGATGGACTCGCAAAATCTAAAATCTTCACCCCACTTGGAGCACACCGTAGAATATGTCATCCAAACTCCGCAGTAGAGGTAGAAGTTCGTATATTATCCTACGAGTCCGAGATCACAGCACGCAGAACACTAGAGGCCTCTTGGATAACCGCCAAAAGTCCAAAAATGAACAAGAAGGATGAGTGCATTGCTATCACAAACGAGTTATCCCCAAATCAAGACCTATGCGGGTTTTGATCTACGGGGCGGGCCGTGAGGTCCCTATATAAACTGATAACCTATATAAACTATATGACTCATAGTTGTGGTACGTGGTGGTCGGTTGCGTTACCAAGTCTAGCTAATGAAGTAATCACTAACCAATGAGTTGCTGTTTGAGTTTGCCTACCGTTTGGATTCTTTCTGTAGGGTGATGAGGCGTTTGAGGGGATAAATCACTAATTGCTTTGAATTTTCCAGGCTCTGACGAAGGCGATAACGCCGAAACGTTAGCTGTTCTTTAATAAAGGAAGATCAACACCAATGTTGGCTACAGTTCAAGGAAATCAATTAAAACTACGTTTCAACATAGCGAGATTCAAAGACAGTCGAACATGGGCAATCCACTTTCCGTCTTTTCCTGAGAGAGATAACTGTACGGTGTGATGAAATTCGAAATAACTTTTTTTGGAAAACATTATCATAAACGCAACCGAAAAATTCCAACCATACATAGATCCCCTAGGATTTTCTTTCTTAACGAACATGATTGAAAATACATTTATAAATTTATTAATCATCTTTTTATTGGTACTTGATAGAAAAAAGCTGTTGTGATGGTTCACTCACGAAAAAAGACAATTAAGAAAATGCTGAGACACCTTTTAAACAAACACAGCAACAACAGCAACAGAAAAAAAGAGGATTAGTGGATATATAGGGTTTTCTTTGCACTTAAAATGATCCAGGAACCCACACTTTCAACTGTACAGCTCAAGAGGAAGATGTTTTGCTGTTGAACACTTCTGACGCAGTCCTATTATCATTTTATACGATAACGTTACGGTAATTGATGACATTTAAAGTTGAAAACAAAAACCCACTAATCTCATTACAATTGCAATTTCCTCTCACGTTGATAAACAATAAATATTTAGTCATAAACGAGATAAACTTAGACATTGAAATACCTGGGCAGATTAGTTTGAAAACAGCCAGAAATGAGCTTTCTTGGAGGATTTTGTGAGCATCAAATCGTTTAAATTTGCTAGAAATTGTCGCCAATTAAAAAATCACATATTTTCTAAGGGAAAAAATTCATCTGGAATTGTTTCGTGCTGTAAAAGTCTAATTTTTTAAAGAGTATTTGGGAAGTAGGGAAAGAAGAGCTCCAGGAATAGGATTCACCGATGGAATCACACATACTTGATTATTTTAACTGAAAATATGAGAAATCTCCAAAACTTTAAAGGCGGATATTGCTTCTGTTGAATCATTAGCACGAGTATGCTCGGTTCTGCTTCCAGCGATATTCAAGATATTTTCCTCCTCACTTTTCTTTTTTTTTTCTTTGCTCTACTTCCCCAAGGATCAGCTTCAGAATGTCATATTTTTCGCTTGAAGACGAAATTAATTAAAGAATTAAAGAAGAATTAAAAGACATGGTGAAATATTTGCGAAGAAAATTCCACGGCACTATTTTTGTTATGTTTGTTTTTGAAATTTTAAATAAGATAGAAAATAAAGTTTATGAATTTGCATGTATTTGTCGACTACAATAGACCACAGCTACGAGCTAAGATGTCCCATTGCCACATACTGAAAAATTACGTACTTTTAGTAAATAAACAAAAATCCCTAGAGAATGGTTCCGAGCTGTAGAAGTCAAACATTTTAGAGAATAGTTGTGAATTTTAATTTTACATACATTTTACCATATTCCGTGGTTTTATACGTTAGACGTTCGATTCGATCGATATTACACATTTTACACTATTCTGTTATTACATTTTTTATTATATCTTTATTTTATATTTTTAAAGATACAGTTATATATACAGATAGTTAGTTACAGATATATTTTTAAAGGTACAGTTTAAAAATGCATGTAAAAGCTATATTCTTTTGGAATATCACTAAGTGTAATGAATGAGTGAATGGATAAATGAGTAAATAAATAAATTAATAAATTAATAAAACTAAAACAAACATTGTTGGGTAGGAACGGAAATCCCGATCAAATAAAACAATGTGGAATAATCTGTTAAAGGCATCACTCCACGAGTCTGAGGTGGTACAGATTTCAGGTGGAGTATTCGTATACGGGATGGGAGACTACGGAGAGGGGGGTGATTCCGTCCATTTCTTCCAATTGCCGTAGAAAACGGCCCGGAAGATACGGCTTCGGACGTTCCGGCGCGCTACTTTCTACAACGACTTCGATTGGAGCGCGCCAGCTTTGTGCACTCCCCGCATCTTCCGGACCGTAATTTTTTGCGGGAATTAGGAAGAAATGGACGGAATCACCCGCCTCTCCATAATCTACGATCCCGTATACGAATACTCCACCAGAAATCCGTACCACCTCAGATTCGTGGGGTGATTCCTTTAAGGATTACTGGTCCCGGATCGATTCTTTACTATCGTATCGTGGTAATATAATGTTGTTAATCGTTTTACGGAGTTCGCAACAATTCGCACAAACTTTTCATGATAGTTCTCGGTTCATAGAGCACATACATTCATAGAGGAGCGGCGATACGCATCAATTATAGGTTCGACGATCAATCACATCGAGGTACAAAGCGAGTCGGTCCCAAAACAGAACAAATCACACTCTCATCGAACATGTCACACATCCACGTACATTCACGTAGATCAACAATTATTCCTCGTCTACGGCGGATCTATTGATCGATGTCCGCGATTTAATTCGTTGCACACCTAATTGCGTTACTGGCACAGAGTGTAGGGATTAATTAGTCCCCCAGTATAATAGGATAGCGCTTCGAAACCGCTGACTCCTCTATTGAGGTTTCATTTAAAAACAGAAAAAAATCAATTGTTAGATTTATTTAAGCCTCATTAAAAGCAATGAGATAATAGTGTTTACGTTTTAAAAATAATTTCCAAACATTCTACATAAATGATCAAAGATCAAAATTTCTCGATGAAATTTTGCAAATTCATATATGTATTCAGAAATCGGATAGGAATAATTTTTTAAAGAGTAAATAGATATTTTTACACGCTAAAATTTATATTAATCTTTCATTTTTATTTATTCTTATATTTCACAATGCATTTTACAGTATTTTTACAATATGTCTTTTTTTCTTTAAAATAAATGGTAAATTTTAATAATTGGATTTAGCTGCTTGCAAATTTCATGTGTGAATTCCTTCTTTTTCCTTAAACTTAATTCCTTAAACTTAGTAGTAAATGATACCGTAGTAGATTTCCTATTTTAAAAAAGGCTCCACAAAAATAAAATTTAATTACTACATTACTTTTATTGCTTATTTATTAATTCCCCAATTATTAAAGTATTTTATTCGAGGATAATGCTTCGGTGAGCTCGCTTTTTCCGGATCACTAAGAAGCGGATTCAATTCATCTGTAGAGTTGTAGATTTTGTAAACGGGTCCCATTTCTTCTCATGGGACTGAACGATTACGAACAAAAGCTGAAAAGGTACCTCACTATTTATGGGAGTCACGTAACCACCTCATTTCTAAGAAGTGACTATCTTCTAGGAATAGAAAGTGAGAGTCAAGGAAATGTCATTAAAAAAACAGACGTCTACTGTTCTTAAAATAAATAAATGCGATAAACAACATTGCGGTAAACAATGAAAATGTCGCGGTGATGTTTCTCGATTAACACGTCACTCTCTAACATAACAGAGAACGAATGTCTTGGGAAAAATACGTGACAAAATTAGTTTCAGACTTTTTTTTAAAATAATAATTTTGTTTCATAACCATTGCAATTGTTACAGTTTATTTGTTCTCAGAAAGTTATTGATTTTATGTTTTTCTTTCATGTCAATTTTTTTTTTGAATAAAGTGCATCATTTAGCATCAAAGAGCCAAAGCACAAACAAACGTTGGAAATGCAAATTTAAAATGAGATGTAATTTTCTCAAAAAGTATATAATTTTAAATATTTTTGTGGAATAAAATCACATTCGTTCGTTTTAAACCAAGCCCAAATGTTAAAGAATCAAGGATTGTACGCTTCACTAAGATCAACTCTCTTTTTTTTCGAGTTTTTTTTTAGAACAAAACGAAACCATTACTTTCTTATTATTACATTTGTCACTACTAGTTATAGCTTGTAATCGAGCAATCCTTTGTATTCGGTGGACATTTTCAAAGGCCACGAAAGTCATGGTTGTATCTCCAAATCCTCTCTTCCTGAAAAATCGGCACTGGATACTGTATTTATGTTTTCTTGTTATGTCAACGAAGTTTAGGTGAAATTTTATTATTGGCCTGACGTTTCGACAAAATCTTCTTTATCGAAATATTGAAAATGGTTCCTTGTTTCTTTATGCTATGGATGTCCCATCAAACTCCTCCTCTCTCCTTGCCAAACCTCGATATCGTGCTAAGTACACCACGTAAGACTTCCAAAAGGAAAACTGAGCAGTCTAAGCAGCTAGTGGGGCTTGTGAACCACCTCCTACTTATAGATTGTCACCCAAGGCGAATGAGATCTATGCACTGTGCAGTATCCTTAAAAGCAGCATGCCACGAATCTGGAGTGGTACGGATTTCCGGTGGAGTATTCGTATACGGGATCGTAGATTATTGAGAGAAAGGTGATTCCGTTCATTTCTTCCTAATTGCCGTAGAAAACGACCCAGAAGATACGGCTTCGAGCGTTTCGGCGCACTATTTTCTACAACGAGTTCGATTGGAGCGCGCCAGCCTTGTGCACGCGCGGCATCTTCCAGGCCGTTTTTTTACGGCAATTAGGAAGAAATGGATGGGATCACCTCCCTCTCCGTAGTCTCCCATCCCGTATACGAATACTCCACCTGAAATCCGCACCACCTCAGATTCGTGGTATGCTGCCTTTGAGTACTGATCCCTGGATAGTGCTAAGGAACTGCATGTGGGACAATCTTATATGTCTTATTTGGTTATCCATGAATTTTTTTAATGTTGTTAGCTCACAGAGTGTTAAGAAGGGCATAAAAGTCGTTGGCAATTAAAAAGCAGACATTCATTGATTATTTTTTTATTTGGTTAATCATGGATTTTTTTGAAATTTGTTTTATTTTTTGAGTTCTTGCCTTGTGTAATTAGAGCGACATCGAGGAGATCAGACAGCGATCGACATTCGTAAGGAGAGTGGAAGAGTTTTATGGGATACGCATAACATCAAAGACCTCGAACAATTTTTAGGTCTTGGATAAAGACGAGTTTGTCGAAATGTCAGGCCAATAATGAAGTCTCACCGAAACCTCGTCAGTATAACAAGAAAACATGAATATCATGGTTGTAGGTTAGTAGGAAAAAATCCTTGCATTTCCTCTCCTTCAATACCAACGCTCTTAATTAAAAGCATCACCGTCACGAATCTGGAGTGGTACGAATTTCAGGTGGAGAGTTCCTATACCGGGTCGTAGATTATGGAGAGGAGGGTGATTCCGTCCATTTCCTCCTAATTGCCGTAAAAAACGGCCCGGATGATGCGTCGCGTGCACAAGGCTGGCGCGCTCTAATCGAACTCATTGTAGAAAATAGCGCCCCGGAACGCTCGAAGCCGTATCTTCCGGGCCGTTTTTTACGGCAATTAGGAAGAAATGGACGGAAACACCCTTCTCCCCATAATCTACGACCTCGTATAGGGAGTACAACCCACCTGAAACCCGTACCACCTCAGATTCGAGGGGTGATGCCTTTGGCGTGTATCTGGTACACTGAGGTTTTTTCAAATAAATAAATAAATGTAACCACAAATAAGTATGATTAACAAACAACAATAACAAGAACAACAAGAAGATCCAGAAATAAAGGATTGATGTAGAACTAACCAGCAGTAATACCAATATTGCTTAAATAGCTGCGATCATCATTTATCATTTATTCGTGTCATTTACAAAATGAAGCTGAAAATGAGTTGATTTTTATTTTCGAAGAAAAAAATGTGCATGACGCGAAACTGCGTAAGCTTGACATACACATCTATGTACTTTCAGCTATTCAATACGTTTTAAATTAAATATGGGGAAATTACAAAGAAAATGAATGATGAGTCCATCAGACGTGAATAACAACATATCAACAAAATATTATTGATAGGTCATCTGGTGGTGGACAGAAAAAAATGACTGAATGGCTTCAAAAGTTTCGTGTGGGTGATTTATTTCGTGGCTGCATAGGTTTCATGAGGATTTCTTCCTCTTCCATCTCAGAAATTTTGAAATTAAAAGAAGAAATGAGAAAAGAGAAGAATTAGAAGATGAAGAATCATTTTTATCGACAGGTGAATCCTGTGATTTGTGCAAAATCAGCTTTTAGGAATAAATCTTGTAAAAAAACGTCGTTAAATTAAAAATAATTATTCCTAGCTGCTAATTAATAACACAAGTGCTCTTAAAAGTATTCTTCAGTAATCTTAGAAATAATAAATATTAAAAATATTTTTAAAAATAAATAGTCAAGGTATTAGGTTATGATAAAAGTTTACGGTCTTTTTTTTTTGGTTTTTGCCCTTATTCAAAAGCAATTTGCTTACTATTTTACAGAATTTCATTGATTTTTTATTTATGAGATGTGTTATCCACAAAATGAAAATATGCATCATTTTAAAGACTTTTTCTGCTCATCATGCTTATTTCAATTTTTCTCGAGGCGCTGTTATTTATCTACAATTATTGCAATTTATTATTAATTTTTATTTTCTACATATTTCAACCATTTCTACACCATACATATTTATAGGCTGATGATATTTGTGTTGGATCACAACAACGTCAGTGCTGGTACGATTTGAGCAGAATCTTCATCAGAAATGTATCCGGGAACGAAGATCCGCGTCATTCATGCGAATATGAAAATTTGCATCCACTCCATCCTCTTTATCATCGTTACCATTATAAATTTGTAAATTGTAAATAAATTTGTGAATGTAAATGTAAATAAATTTGTAATCTATAAATATTAACAAATTACAATTAAGACTTCTATTGGAACACAACAATAAGCGAAATATTCCAGGAATAGTTTGAACTACCAATAATGAGCTCAGATAGTTTGAAATCTTTTGCGGCTTCCAACAATAGAGACGCTAATTCTTTGCCAGAAAACGAAAAGAAGAAACGCGGATCAGCGTTTTTTATTTTTATTTTATGTTTTGGCCATTATTGCTTTGTATTTTTCATAATTTTTATTTTTCTATAACTACATTTATTTTGCCCTATCTATGTCATGACAGGTGAGAAAGCGCAGATCAGCGTTTTTTATTTTTATTTTTATTTTTAGCATCTTGATCGCCCTGTTAAATGAAATCTTCCTGTTTAGCTTTGAAAAATTTTTCTAAAAATACTTTTTTTTTCGCAATTACCATCGACTACAAATTACGAGGTCCGACAGTGAGGTAATCGTGTCTTGAAAATATATGAAATTTAATGTATGTGTGATGTAAAAATGTAAATGTATATTTATTTATGTGCATGTATGCGACCACTCGTACCTGAAAAACCAATTAATTGCTATAAAAGTGTTGTTGTTGTGTTGTTGTTTTGTTTGTTGTGTATTTGGATTATATAAGCAAACACATTTACCACGAATCAAAATTATTGTCATTTATATATGTATTTCATGTACCATTTTTCCTGAAAATCATTGCAATAATTTTCCAGAAAAGTTTCATCCACATCCGTTTAGCGATTCGCTCGAAGTCGATCATATACGTGAATTCAAAAATAAAATCCTGTTTATTTACAAGAAAAATGGCATATGAGTTATTTATCATTATTTGTTATTATTATTATTATTATTATTATTATTATTATTATTATTATTATTATTATTATTATTATTATTATCATTGAATAAGCTATGGACGGCATCCTCACAACCGTTCAAATCAATTTAAAAATCATTCGTTTATAGATTTTTACTGATTAATTTTATAATTGCGAATAAATTCAAGCTGTCAGCTATCTGGGGGAAAAATTCGGAAATTTTATTGCGTGATGAGTGCAGTTTTTCTGTTGAACGCTTTCATCTAATATGTTTATCATTGAAAAATCTGTCGATATGGTATTGTTTTCCAACTTTTGATTTGAAAACTCTGTTTTTTTTTCTTGCTATATGTAAATGATACCGTATTTATCATTTATGGTAGTCATTTTTGAACAAATGAACTTTGTGAATGAGGAAACAGTGGAATCATTTGTGATCCCAAATCCCTGTCATTTAGGAATGGATCGTTTAACGATGTGTGTAGTGGTTGTATTGTGCGGTAGTGCTAGATGTACAAGCTGAATCGCGCGTTCCACAAACACACTCTGGGAGCTGTGAGTGTGAGTGCAGCCACTAGAGAACGACGCCCGGAGACTCATTGCCCTTAATCACACACACACACACCCAACCATCATCACCCTCATCACCAGCACCACTTCCAACTATGTACGTACAAGCTGCTCGGCCCGGCCCGGCTCGGCCACCGAGCGCCGCCGCCGACGCCGTGCTTGTCAAACATCTCATTGAGGTCATACAAGCAATGAACCTCAACCGGAGTCCACTCATAAGCTTCAGTGGGTCCCACCTGGTCCATCATTTTACCTTAAAATCCTCTCATTTTCTTCCCAGAAATCGATCAATTAATTCTTTTGAATCCTAGAAATAAGTGCTTGTCAAACATCTCATTGAGGTCATACAAGCACCGGACTTCAACCGAAGTCCACTCACAAGCGCCCCCGGGTTCCGTTTACCTCATCATTTTACCATGAAATCCCCTCATTTTCTTCCCAGAAATCGATCAATTAATCTCTTGGAATCCCAGGAATACGTGCTTGTCAAACATCTCATTGGGGTCATACAGGCAGTGAACCTCAAACGTGGTCCACTTATAAGGTTCACTGGGTCCCGCCTAGCTCATCATTCTACCATAAAATCCCCTCATTTTCCCCTCGAAAAACTACATCCATGAGATCCATGTGAAATCCTAGAAATATTCCCAAATAATTCACACAACCTAATAGCCCCCTTAAACAAACATACACTCAAACCCCCGCTGAACTAAACATGTCATGATTGCCGGTGATGAGTGCACATTGTCCGCCACGGGGTCAATTACAGTATCCCACGGCGAACGAGGACCTATCGCCTCCAACTGTGCATGCAATTAACACCTTTTACAGATGGTTAAAGGCTAACCAAACGTGCTCTCACCACCATCGTACTATGTAGACAAAAGCTTTGTTATTCTTCTGAAAAAGTGTCATTGTTTATTCTTAACTAAAGTAAATAATATCAGAATGTGTTCAGACAGCCAGCTGGGATCAGCCGATGTGATCCGCTAATGTCCGCTCCTTCCGGAGAACATGAGAGTGAAACCCGTGCTTGTCAAACATCCCATTGAGGTCATACAAGCAGAAGAAACCGTAGAAAAAGGAAAAGTTTATATAAAATAATAAAATTCCTTAGAAAAGTAATTTTTAACCAAAAATTCACATATTTCAACATTATGAGAAGATTTTCTCATTTTATTTACCTTTTGGCACACCATTAAACCACTAGGAAACTTTGCCGATTATCCTTATTTCCACCTATGTGCTGTCATTTGGAGCTTAGTTGGATTTTTATCGATCATAATGTGAAATATTACTCTAAAGATATAATGAATCAACAAAAATAATTATAGCTATACAAACTAGGTTCTAGATCCGCGTTTTTTCGGTTTCTAGTGAGGGATTACTGTGGTTACTGTAGTTATGTAGCAGGATAAAGTCAATAGTCTTTATCCATTTTTATTCGAACTTGTTCACCGTGTGATCTCTTTCGACCTTCGCAGATGTGAGAAGGGGATACCGAGTCATAAAATAGATGAAAAGGGAAGGGAATTTTTCTTTGGTCTGCTTTATTTTTTCAAATGAATCTCAGATGAGGAGGTTGAAATCCAGACATACATAAAAGGATAAAGGATAAAGTTTCTGGCATTAATCAATCCGCTTGGGATGCGTCCCCACGTTCACTTCAATTCAGAATCGTTTGAGGTTCACGAACGTGTAACTGGCCTATATAATGACTTGCGTGAGCTAGCCGATGTGTCAAGTCAGTGCTTCTATCCTCCCAGACAAGTCTGGTACCAATTTATCGACCCCAGAGGGATGAAAGGCTTGGTGAGCGCTAGGGAGGAATTGAACCTCCAATCGATCGTGCAGGAAGCGGAACCTCTAACCGCTACACCACACCCGCCCGAAGAAGAATGATTAATTGTGGAGAATTTTATGCCTAATATTATATTTCCTTGGTACAGTACATTTCTTGAATGAATGATGGACTCTTGGTCCTGTACATGTGGTGAATCTCCAGACAATTACAGTAGCATTTTAGAGGGTAAAAAGCTAAATTAAGCCGTTTTTTTAAAATTAAAACTAATGTTGTGTACAACATTGCAAAACGTCATACATACATATTTATTCACTGGAAATAAAAATCCACTTAAATCACGAGATTTTGCGACAGCCCTAAAAAAATAAATAATCAGAATTTCATCGAGTCTTAATTCTCAGGTAAATTTCTTATTATTTAAGGCCACATGTTCAATATCATTCCCATCAGATGCCTCTTTAAAGACTTCCTTCAATAAATTATTTATTTGTTTACGTTAAAGTTTAAAACAGTTGTTATTGCTGTTTTTCCAGTTCTTCACATTTTCAAGGATCACTCTGAATCTCAGAGCTTAGTTATTCTAAAAACAGCAATTAATGTTCAATTAATCCCCTCTGTGGAAATTACACCTATATGTTTGTTTACTTACCTACACACACTTTTTTTCTTTGCTCTCCAATTGAAAAATATAGAAATTATAAAAGTAAAACTATAAGAAAAAAAAACAGAAACCTATAAATAGACAGTAAATAAAAGCAAAAATAAAGCAAAATCCGGACAAAATCCGGCAAAAAACTGTTACAATTCTGGATGTTAGTCTATTATATCTACAGGTGCAGATGAAATGGTGACAGAGAAACGCAATAACTCAATATTTTTTACTACCTTTAAAATTACTATAATATATTTAAAGATCCCAGAAATTCTGGCCGATGTGGCGGCGGGTCTAATAATGAATAATATGGATCACCTTGTCCCTTTAAAATCCGCTACCGCCTCTCTCGTACCTCAAGGAAACTCGGCGTCTTTCAGGACCAGGAAGGCATCTTCATTCCTAGGAAATGAACACCTTTCAATGATGCTTATCTTATCATTAAATCCACACATCAACGCTAAGGATACGGGAAATGGTGCATTACGCCATTCCGCTCCGGATCATCGGATGCAATCGTGCGCGCCGTCGTCGTCGTCGCGCATTCGCACTCGCGAACCAATTGCACTAATCGGCCGCATACATACACCAACAGATCGACACATACCTGATGATTTTATCCACGAATTCACGAAGCGTTGTAGTGACGGACATACATATTTATTTATTTATTTATTTGTTTATTTATTATCGATTCAAGGTGTCTTAAAACCCTGGAAAAAGACAGAAAAAAGAAAGAAAGCTCGAAGAAAAAATAAAGGAATAGAAACGGATAGAGAAGATAAAAGAAAAGATAAAAAAGACGCAAGAAGGATAAAAAGAATGGAAATAGGTAGAAAAATAAAAGAAAAAAATGAAAACGAATAGAAGAGATAAAAGAAAAGATAAACGAATAGAAAAAAATAGAAAAGATAAAAGGAATAACACGGAATAAAACATAGAAGTGTTTTGAAGTTAGTTAGTACCAGTTAAAAACTATAAATAAGAAAAGTATTTGTATTAACGTCTTTATGATAGGCGCGAAAATTCGGATGGAAATCAGGCTTTTCGCTCCAATTTCAAAACTTCACACAAAGGGAGCATTAAAATTTTTATTCCATGATATGCTCTTAACAACCATGTATAAGCAACACTTCACCAACGTCCACGTAGAGAGTGGAGGCGCTCCTCGTGGAACTGACCCAGGACTGCGAGTGAAAGAAGTTGCACGGTCAAATGCACACCTCAACAGAGTTGTAGAAGTTTTTCTCTGCTCGATTGACTCGAACAATTAACATGTCCTCTTTTCAGTTTTAGAACGGTTCAATAATAAATTAATTTTTCAGTGTACATTCTATTCGAAAAAGAAATTCAATGTGTAGGACGTCTAATAAAAACCGATTCTCTTGGAATACCTCATGAGTTCAAGAACGTTATGAGGTTTTTCAGGTTTTTCTTTTCTTTTTTCAAAAACTCAAAAAAATAATTCCTCATAAGAAGGAAAAGGTAAGAAACTCCGAGCAAGAAGATATTCTTGTGTTATTCAAGAACCTCCATTATGCGGAGTCATTCCTTAAAAATGCACACGTTCAGGAGAAAAAAGACGGATGGTAAATTCCGAAACAATGGTACATTGGATAAGTATTAGAAGAAGCAATGGACGTTGTAAACAGTTGGAGAAACTGTACTTCTGGCTGAAAAAGGGCGCCCATTAAATTTTCGAAAAAATAATGCGAGTATAGCATAAGGCGCATTATTTATGGGTTTGACCAATATTTTGTTCTCTTGAACGTCCGTACATATTCGTGAATCTTTGCCTGCTTGAAATTTTTGAACTCTTACAAAAATAGGAGAGTTTTACACTATACTCTCAAGAATTTCTAGATAATTGTCAACTTTTATCTTTCAAATTTAATTAATCAAATTATTTTTTTAATTAATTTTTGCACTGTTTAATCGTGTTTAACACTGTCCAGAGGTGCTATAAAAGTTCAGAAGAGGGTAAAGATAAATAAGTTTTCATTTTTTTACCTATAAAATAAAAAAAAAATCCGAAAAAAAAATCACTTCACATGTCTTACAGTGTGTTCATAAAGGGATCTTTCTTGGATTTTCTTGGATTCTGACAATCCTTTAATGCACCAGAAACGCAGAATAAAAACGACCCTCGAGTTGTTGGTAGCGGGTAGATTGTAATCGAATTTTCCGGAATACGAGCATTATCCGGCTTTTCTGCCATAGGCAAATACATACGCACATAACAGTCGTAAAGTGGAGAATCTGTATGAAAAGCTTGGACGCAGCAGCTCAGTTCCTGGATATAATTGTAAAAGATTTTTTTCCTGGAAAGGTAAAACGGTGAATTTTCCCGCAAATGCTTTTTCAAACGATTAGAGAGGATCTTTTTTGAAACCACAAAGATTTTTTCCCGGATTTTTTCTTGTATATTTTACTTATTTTCATTTTAATGAAACCTTTCCAGCCTTATAGTTAACGTGTTGACTTCAAATTTTATTCTAAAAATATACAAACTCCATCGATCTGCAAAGAGAAATCAATTTTTGTTGCCAGGTGTCTATTATTATTATTATTATTATTATTATTATTATTATTATTATTATTATTATATTTTTTTTTTTTTTTTTTTTTTTTTTTTATTTTATTATTATTATTATTATTATTATTATATTTTATTACTATGGTAATGCTAGGTTATTTTGTAGCAAAATCAGTTTCCTGGATGGATTGTGATCAGATGAAGAACAAATTAAAAATTAATAAGATAAAGAAATTTAAGAAGAAATAAAAAAGTTAAAAATAATGTGAAATACAAATAATAGATAGGGTATATATATGCAATAATATAATTTAAAATGTAAGTAATAAAAACAGTGCAGAATTACTAAAGTGAAGCTAGTCTACATAAATCCACCAGGTCAAAAGGTCACTTCTGCCCTTTTCCTGGGTGCAGAACATTCGGATAATGATGGCAACTTATTGCAAATTATTATTATTGTAAATTATTATTAATCATAACTTATTACATATCCTACGTGAGTATCCTATCCGCGGAAAAAAAGCTCACAGGTCCGTTGAGTGAAATTCTGAGCCCGTATCCAATAAATTTCTTTCGGTTGGATAAACACGCTCTAGTGAAAAAATATGCGCTGGGTGGGAATACGATGGTATCCAGAAAAATTCGTCCACGAAAAAACGCAACGTACGCAGTGGAAATACGTTTCGTCTCGTTTTAGCATTGGAAATGTTTTTGCGAAAGGTCCCGCCACGAAGTGACGTTGTTCCCAGTTTGCGTCACCAAATAATATAGGATAACACAATTGGGAAAAGAAGATGTCGATGTGGTTTTGGTTCGGATGGTTTTTCGTATTTATCCTCCCAGGGACATTGGATACCGGGTCTGGATGCAATCACCACGACGGTGACGATGACAAATCCAAGGACTCTGCCCTCGCTTCGTTACCTCCTCATCGTTCTTCTCTCCCCCCGTATCACTGAGATCATGTGCTGTGTAGGTTTCGTTCCCCGTGATGAGAGGAAGGGAGGGAAGGATCCGAATGAACCTCGTCCGCCGGCGGTTACGGTATCGTCCGGGCGTGCTTGCTGCGTTTGCTATGTGTGTGTGTATGTGTGTATGTATGTATGTACGTGTGCGACGATGGGCGCCGAAAAGCAAACGCCCCGGTCCGAGCGACGACGCTAATATCCGTAATTGAAATGCCGGCTCACGTGTCGCTGCAATTCTATCTGACATCTACCTACCGTATCCCGGCCCGTGGTGGCGTTAGCGATGACGGTGATGATGGCTTGCTTCACGCTCGTACCCACGCCAAACGTTAGTGTGCATTTAGGCTCTAGGATATCTGCAAAAATGTGAACATCAACATAATGTGAATTTTACCTCCGTGCTATCGTATTGCACGTGCACTAATTCGGCTGTTTCCACTGTTTCAAAATGTATACAGCAGGGAAAACAACAAAAAAAACAACAAGGCGAATAGAGAGAATACGCATAGGGTCCCGACTGGATTTGTTGTCGGTTTTAGGTGGCTAAATAGGCCGAAGAACGGTGGTCTCATTGTGCGTGAAGTATATACATGTTCTTAGTTACTAATCGTACGTGTACACACTCTTTAGAGATAGCGATGAGGACTTATCCGCTACGCACACAACAACCATACCATACAACCACCTGATCATCGTCGTGTGGTTTCGATACTTTTCGCTAACGATGATATTTTGTGGGTCTTACGTGGAAGAGAATCCCCGGACGATGAGCACTGATCTATTTACATATCTTAGACGACGACGACAACGACGACCAGAAACAAAGCCTTGGAGAAGAAGTTTTTTTTTTCGTGGTGATTTTGAGAGGATAATAGAGGTGGAACAGCAATTTGAAGTGGGCTGCGCTCCTGAAATGATCTGGATCGTTCAAGTGTCGCTAAGCGACTCTCTGAAATTAGAAGGAATCCTGATCCTGAAGGTTATCAGGATTCCTATTGTGAGGATCCTAGCGGTGGCGAACCTAAAGGTTACGAGGATTTCTTCGGAGGACTGAGACGATCTGTTTTAATAGAAGTTGATTATAGGGGAGATGCTGGAATCTAAGAAAACAAAAGTCAACATTCTGGAGGATTCTTTCCAGGGCCATGAGAAGATGCTGCACTAAAGTAAGTTTGAAAATATAAAATAGAATAATAAAAAGTATAAAAATAAGTTCACACCATAGTGAAAGAATTGCTGAAGAGAGGACGAAAGCAAAATTTCCGGAAAAAAATGATCTATTATCTATTATGATCTATCGAAGACTGTGAGAGATCCAGAAAATGTTGTAAATGTATAAAGCGAAGTACGGATTTAACAAAGAAAAATGTAAACTCCATCCGCGTACCTCCGCGGAGTACTGTAGACATTTATTATCTCAATTATTTATCAATAAATAACTAAGAATTAAACGAGCAGAGCCAGCAGATCTTTATCCCAGGTTCCCAGCATAGCGTTTGAAAGACTTCGACGCAGTATTTTTTTTCTAATACAATAATACTTTCTTTTTTTTGTCAGAAGATAGAGCAACAGTGAAGGTTCATTACATATTTTATTTTTTTATTTTGTATCTTTCTAGTTCTCGATTGATTGCGAACCCATTCGAATCGATTCTATTGATTTTAGGCGGTAGAAAGATAAGCCGGATTGTGGTATCTTCATCGGGATATCTCTGATATCTTCAAGGGATTGTTTCAAATTTTAAGAAAACAAAATCTTTTTCTTTTTCTTTGAATGAGGAAAATGTTTTTTTTTTCAGGAAGGTTTTTCAGGAATAAGTGGATGGTGCTGGTGCTACAAATCAGTTCCAATTTATCTTTCAACACAACAAGAAAAAAAATCGTTTGGCATAGCACACAATATTGTATATACTTAGAAGAAAAAAAAAGAACTTATCATCATACAAATCTGTACATGGATCACAATCGAGCACGTGGAATTTCTGTGTATTATTTGGTTTATACCTAACATATATACTGAACCTGGATCATCACACACGACAGTAAACAACACATAAATTACTGTAGAATAAGCTTCACTAGGCAACTAATTGCGGTGGTTCTGCATTCGGAGCAGGAGCCGCTTCTCGTGTAGGAAGCGAAGGAGGAGGAGGAGGTTTCACTTCAGGTGAGGCGGACATCTCCTTATTGGAGCTGGACGATGTTGGTGACAAGGAATGAGGTGATGTACATTGTCTAACATCTGGTTTAAGGTCAAGAATCTCATCTATAGAGAGTTTGTTACGTTTTTGTGGCGGATGCGATGGCGGTGGTGTCGTTGGGGAACGATTCACCGGCAGAGGTAAATTGGAGAATTGTGAGGCGGCCAACTGCTGTTGCATCTGAAGAAATGCTGGATTGAAGAGGAATAGCGCCGGATTCATGGGGAACGGCGGCGGTTCCAGAAGACGATCCGTGTTGAACGACGGTCGTAGCGACAAGTCCTTCGGTTCGTCAATTGGCGACGGTGAATCGGTCATACTATCATCGAACTCATTTTCATCCTCACTATCCGATCCGTCCGATCCACAGGTCTTTTTCAGTTCGACACCGATCACATTTTGTCTGAAAATGAGATGGATAAAAACAGTATGGATACTTACTAAATAGAAAAAATTTGATTTTAAAAATATTTTCTTTCAGATCCTAAACACGGTTATTTGGGTCATTATCGATTAGGGAAATAATAATTTTTCATAATACCACCAAATTTTTCAGGCTGGTAGAACTGCTACCTACACAAAATTTTGTGTATTTAAAATATGTTCAAAATTACTCTGCAAAATCTCATTTTCTATCTTCCTTCGGTCTGTCCAAGAATTTGTAGAAAAATTTGTGCGAATTGCTTGAAATTGCTCCAAATTCTTGACTACAGTAGACAAAGAACTTAGAAAATTAAAAAATAGTGATTGAGATTTCCTCAAATTTATTTCCTTACAAAGAATCTTTAATGAAAATATATTAGTGATAGCTAAATGAAATAGACAGAACGTTACCAAGGGGTAACGAAAATTTTTGTATTGAAATAATGTAAAAATTTCAGCAAAATTTGAAATGTTCCTGTTGCTCGATGTGTCTCGATGCATCAGAAATAAAAACAGGACTGATTCGAGTCATTGCTCGTTTCATAATTTTCACTAACGTACAGTAATTTAACAAATTCTTCAAAACTCCCAAAATCTTAGTATCACACAGTTTCTACCTGGTCACGAAATCCTTTCGGTGCGCTTTTTAACGCATACATAGAGACAAAGAAACGGGGAAATTTCTTGAAAGTTCTTTTTTCTCTCGTTACTTTCTTAGAACGGTATCAGAGTAAGAATAAGTTAGTAACGAAAGCTCGGGAAATACACAGAATCAAAATTTTACAAGTTATCTGAGACGTAGGAGAAGCTCTGGTAGACTCTCAAAACGTTAATACTCCCCCATCCTACAGTAATCCATCTAGAATCTGCCTAAACGATTTATTTAGGTGAGTTGAAATCTTAAAGGCAAT
This sequence comes from Necator americanus, assembly GCF_031761385.1. NCBI lineage: Eukaryota > Metazoa > Nematoda > Chromadorea > Rhabditida > Ancylostomatidae > Necator > Necator americanus. The sequence continues at coordinate 8,117,717 of NC_087375.1, forward strand.
GGAGAGGTCTAGAACTGGTCACTAAAAACTAAATCAAATACCTCTGGATTTAAATTTGGAAAAGTTCTAGAAGAATAATCTAGTAATAACAATATTATTATTATTATTATTTTTATTTTTATTATTGCTATTATTATCATTATTATTATTATACAGTAGGAGTATTAGTGTTTTAGAGGAGGGGGAAGCAATAGAAAGGGGAGAGGTGAGGGTGGGATAAGTACTGCATAAAAATTGTATACTTTATAAGCAAAGACGGGCAAAGAGAGAGAAGAAATATTTAAACCTTTTTTTCAAACTGTATTCTTGAACAAATAAGGTCCCATCCTGCAGTAACAATTCCTACGAATGGATTTTCTATATTTTTCTAAATAGAAATTTGCTTCTACGATGGAAAAATTCTTATTACACTCCATTTTGAAGAACTTAAGGCTGCTCTCTTCTTATAAAAATTGCTCAAAATTCAAAAAAAATATAATGTCGGTCTTCTATATAACGTATATGTGTAGTCATCCCGTTGTTGGCCTATGATTGAATGTCAGTGAGACGTCGGCTCTCCGACGACGACGACACTCGGTGTTGTTTTGCTTTGATTTCGTCCGCTGACATGTTTCAATAACAAATTTCAAAGCGCGATTCATAGCCGTCCCGTTTCCGTTTCGTCGTTTTTTTTGCCGTCGTCGCCGCCTCCGTCGTCGTTGTCACCGATTCGGAAGTGACTATATTTTGTCTACGGATACACACTAGTCAAGAAGCATTTTCTTCTCTTTTTGAAGCGCGAAGCAAAACAAAAAAAACGATACACGAAAACTATTAGAGTCAAGAAAATGGAGGTATAAGCGAATACACGCGATGATATAATTTGAGGAGAAGAATGTGAAATTCCCTCAATTGCGAAAAGAATGCGAACGAGTATCATTGTGCAGCAATTTGTATGTATCACACAACTCGTCTCGACCCCTTACTAAGTCGAAAATAATAGGGTAGTAGGGACGAGAAATGCACGCAAAGTCAAGGACGTTGTTTCACTTTTGAGGAAATCACAACATTCCAGTAGAGGAAAAATCGAGAACTGGAAAATGTATTCGTTATTCTTCCTAGCACCATTAGGAAATCAGTGAGGAGAAAAAGATTGCCGAAAATTTTTTTCTTTTATTTTCAAAACTTAAAATTATTACGAAGAAGCAGATAGGGCGATTTGGGTCCTAGAAGCCCTGAAAACGTTATCAATTGAATTATTAAATAAAACAAATTCACGTCATTCGAAATTCTACAAAAAATCACCGTTCAAAGACTGAGAGGGGATATGGTAGTTGAAATTAGCACCAACCGTGAACTCCAGACTCCGTACTATACGTTACGGTTCCAGGTGCATTTAGGCGGAAGAATAAAGGGGTTGGGGATTTCCTTCTCCCTTACAAAATTCCCCATACGTGTCCAGAAAAGCTTTCCGACATATCCTTTCTTTATTTTCCACTCTATCAGCTCATTTCACGGTGAAATGAGCAGAGCACATGGAATTAATACTTAGGATATCGGCTAATGTCCCTTCTGGATGGGAGAACACTCTTAGAGCAACATCGGTAGCATAACCCTTTTGATTACAACTGAGAGCAACCCCGAAGAAAAAAAAAAGAAAAATTCAATTGAATAAATGAATGTTACGGGTATTTTGTAAAATTTGCTATCACATTTTCGCAAGAGGAAACATTCTACCGTATTTTCAAGTCACTTTTTAAATTTTTCGATATTCACTTTTATTTCATTTTATTTCTAATTATTTTGTCCTTTTTGAATGAGTAGTTTTTCAATTAATTTGGTCATTTTTTAAATTTCACTTTTATTTGTATTCACAAGTTGCTGGATTTGGAAAATGAGATTTTTAGAAGGATTAGAAACATTTAGTGTAAAATCTGAGTTATAAACCTAAATTCAAAACACTGCAGTATTTGAAAGGTAAAAAAAAATTAGGAAGTGTTTTATAAGAAGATTAGATAAAAATAAAATGGCTTAGTAGTTCAGGAAAAAAAATAGGTAGAATATGTAAGTTAAACTTTAGAAACAGATCAAAATCGTTAGAAATCCCCTAATATTTGTATGTGGAAGTTTCCGAGAAAGAGATCCTAAGATCGCTTAAGTAAACTGTGGATTTACCAGAAACATTCAAACGTTAGCACTCACTTGTTCTTCGCCGCTGCCGCACGATCTCTCTGCCGACGATTTTTGAACCAGTTTCCAACTTGCATAGCGGTTAGACCAGTGGCATTGGCTAGTTCCTTCTTTTTACTCGGATTCGGATACGGATCCTTGAGATACCACTCTCTTAACAGTGATCTGGTTCGTTCCTTAAGCACAAAAAAGAATTTAATTCCTTCATATCATTCAGATTCAGTTTCCAGTTATTCCAGTATTTATTTGTTCTGGTATTCAAATTTCGTACAGTAATGTTGCTCACCTTAAAACAATGCGTTTTCTGTTCACCGTCCCATATCGTTCTTGGCATCGGATACTTCTTACGAACACGGTATTTATCCACTGGACCAAGAGGTCTAAAACCCATAGAGTCTAATCGTAGCCATTTTTCACGGAAAACAACAGCAGTGATTCGGTGTTTGACCGAATGCCATATGTTTCTATCGATGACTTTGTGCGTGTAGGTCTTAACGCAAATTAGTAGAATCCATTAATTACAAGGTAACCGCATACGAGCTGCTAGGCGGCACCCTACACGGCCGTTACGAACACCAGACGGCATGCTGTACCCGAATTGTTGTACCCCGTAATTACCGCATATTAACTCCTTGCACTATGGCTAGCTACATAGAGCTAAGAGACATTTGTCTCGGACCGCACCCCACATCCGCGCATAGTCTCCGGTAGAAATTTGATCCAGAAAGAGAGCTAAAGAGCTGCTGCTGACCTGCCGCGTTGCTTCTCCGCTTCACGATAATGAGCTTCTTGCCACATATATTGCATTTTTTGATGACTTCCTTGAGTGAATTTATGATTCTCCAGGATACTGTACAGTTGTCGAAAATCGCCCATATGGAAACAGACCAAAGCACGAGCCTTTAGTACAACCTCATTAGAGACGACCTAAAAACATCGCTTTTTCGAACACGCCAATCTTTCCCTAAATATCCTATCCGCTACAGTTCTGGATAATCCCATACCTCTTGTGCTAAACTGGGAGGTAAACTGTACAGGAATCTTGCCAAACGATCCACATCGTCAGCTTTTTCCAATTGATCGCAGGTTTGGATAATCTGGAAATAAACAACTCATCTTCTCCAGTTATACATAGGCTACGAATGATTATTAGTATTGTTATAGAGCCTAGTTAGCCGCATCGCCGCCGTATCGCCTTCGTGTCGGCGGAGTTATCCAGAAAATCAAGACACTCAGTCTAATATAGATGCTCTAGCTCGTCTGGATAAATGTCTAGCTACATTTCTGGCTGGGATTCGTTTCAACGAGAGTGTGGACGAGATTTCCGGCTATCATTGACGAGAGCAGTGTATCCTAATCAAGTCTGCCGTGCTGACAAAGAGCTGCCGTGTAAATTTCATTTTAACGTCTTTGAAGAAGGCAGAGAGAAGGGTGTGTTGTGTTCGTGAGGAGGATATGAGACGAGTCAACGATCTAGAAATTGTCTTCATCGAGAGAATTTTGTGATTTTCAAAACCTGAAAAAGTATCCAGAAACGAAATTGCGTTCGCCACACAACTTCTGCAATCGCCTATTCAACGACTCTATGAATTGCTCTTGCACATTCACACATTTTTGTTGGTGAAATGGAGCTGTAACAATAAGCCGGCCTAACAATTGAGATTTGCAAAAATTTACGGAGAAAAAAGATAGATTAGAAGAAATTAGAGGAGAGAATTAGAAGAAAAAGAAAAAAAAGTATAGCTATGGAATAGATTGACATTTAAAGACAGCCTCTAACGCAATGTATTGAGTGGTGTGTGTTGAATGGTGGAATGGGATGAAGATGGCCTCGGAAAGGTTGCGCCAACTGACTCAGAAAGAAACGACATTCAAATACTAAAAGCATGGTCGGATCCGAGCGGAAATGAATCATTCAACGCTTGATATGGGGCATCCGTTAAGAAATTATGAATGAAGATTGGAACAATAGCGATGAAACACCTACACACATATCATCTATCAAAAATTAAACAAAAGAATTCGAATTCCATGAAGTTCTCACCTGCTCAGCAGTAAGATTTGATGTGGTAGGTGAACTAGGATTTAGTACAGGAATAGCGGCTGTGGGAATTTGTGGAAATAATCCCGGTGCTGCACTTGTAGCAGCGGCTTGTAGCGCTTGTAAACCGGCTAAATTGGCGCCCATCCCTTGTAACGCCAATTGCATCCATACTTTTTGAAGTTGTTCCGGTGTGAACATTCGAGCACAACGAAGAACGACGACGGCACGATGATGATGTCGTTGCTGATGATGTCGACGACGACGACGACGTGGGGCACAACACAGCAGCAGCGACAACCGTACCAACACAATGATCCGCCAGCTTGCTTAATGATATGGGCGGAGTGGCGGGCGCTGATTGGCCGGACACGCCCCCACACGGCGGTGATGATGGGAATAGCGGGCCCTCGGCGGCGGCGGCGGCGACGATGGCGACGATGACGACGGCGACCTCCGCGCGAAATACCTTAGCCGGCTGGAGTTAGTCAGTGAGTGAGCGCCGAGGAGTGAGTGATAGGAGGTGGAGGGTATCGCATTAAGTACGATTAACCACTGGAATTTATCTGGAAGCTAAGCCTCTCCCTACATGAGCCGGAAATCTGAGTGCTTAAAGGGTATTTCCGGTGTAATTCCCAGGGAATCGACTTCCACGGATCATCATTTCCGCTACAATTCACGATCGTAGAGATGTATGGGAAGCTCAACCGGGCTTCTCCCTGAAATTCCCCTCAGTGTGAAGGATGAAAATTTTCAAAAACGGTGAAAAGCACATTGGCTAGAGCTTTACCTGCAGCGATTGTTTGTCCGCTGCTGCTGCTGTTTCGGCTGCGGTCGTTCAGCGGCGGCGGTGGTGGTGCATTTCGGCGCCATCATCGCTCTCGGTTGCTAAAGCGCTTGTTCAGCATTCGTTCAACTTTTCTACATTCATCTTGTTATTTTTTCATCGGAATTTTTTCCGGAACACTTTGTTATCACTTTCCGGAACACTTTGTTATCTCAATATTTATTAATTTTAGCAATTTTCTTCTTCGTTGGCACTCAATTCATTTAAAAAGCTATGAATTCACTTCTTTGAGGGGTAGAAATGTTAGAAATGAGTTCCTAATCGATTTTTCTGTTTTTTTTTTGCTAACCTCGGGAGTTCCCACAGGAGTTCTTCAATGCTTTCAAACTGCTGTAGTCGTTGCTCGGGTTAAGGCCCTAGATTATACACAAGATCGATTATCTTTATTTATCGAATCCATTATCGATTTTGGACATTATTCAAGCTGAGACAACGATTTCCGCACATTTCTTTGGCAGCAATTAATACTAGTAACTTGGGTACATTAAAGGGTTGTTTGTTAAAATTTTAAACAGATGACTCATCCTGAAAAAGTGATCTCTTCTGAAGTATCATTAGATATCTAGCTTTACTGATGTAATAGAGATTTTTTTCCACGGATCTACACATCTTTAACTGTTTTCAGCACCGGAAATTCTGCAAAAAAGTTAAGTTTAACATCGAATTTGTGCCGAATTGTACAAAAATTACGTCTGACATCACATTTGGCTGAAAATTCTGTGGATTTTAAATAGAATTCGCCAATGATCACTTCAACTCCCCAGATGATTTGAATTGATTTTCTCAAAGATTTCTATAAGCGACCATATGCGAAACAATTCAAACTTCTTGACCTTTCGAGGTTTTCCAACGATTCCTAGCCCCTGTCATCAAGTTGCATCCGAATAAATGTGACATTACTTTGTTGGAGGCCGATGAGTGGAAACCTGTCCGTGTGACGGCGATCATTTATTGAACATAAGTAGTCGAGAGTGTTTTTCTACCACGGCGCCATCTATTCTCATCTCTCTGTGTGTGTGTATGTATGTATGTGTGTGTGTGTTCTCAACAACAAGTTAAGAGGGTAAAGACACTCTTCGTGGACCATTAGAACAGACAACGCTCAACGCTCGTTATTACGGTAAGTCCCCGTTCGTTGCTGATCACCTCCGGTGCTAACATCCACAAAAATCTCGAGCGGTTACATCAGATAGTGGTGTGAATAGCCGATTCTCCCCGCGGCAAAATAATCGTGTAAGTTGTTCGCACCAACCTATGCCAAAAGCATTATCCACGAGCATTTTTTAACACCAATATCCGGCTACAAATACAATATCCCTTCGGGTAATGTGATGCTGCATCCATCCAAATCCATGCCTTAATGTGCCCTTCTCTGCCGCGTTATCAATTCCTCGACGACGTCTGCAACGACGAATCGCCCCGATTTCCCCACGGAGCGCAAATTGCCATCAAGAAGAATTTGTGTATGGCGATTGTGTGCTGGTGGTGGTGCTGGTGGTGGCGATGGCGTCGGGCGATGGTGGTGCTGGTGTCTTCTCGTCATGTCGCGCTAATGGCCTGTAATGCGCTCCTCACAACGCGCTGAACACGCGCATCTTTTGCGTTACATCTCTGCGTCTCCACATTTTCAAACGCTATTTCCTCTCGTTTTCCGTACATCTACAAACGAAATGAGTGCATTCTTCCTTAAAACGTTAACCTTTTCACACCTACATCCTCATAAAAAAACACTAGGAAAATAACAATTTCCCATTACCTGCTTAATAATGAGTAATTTTTCCCGGAAAATTTCAAAAAAATTCCCCGAAAACTTTCCAAGAGGAACTCTGATGAAGAACTTAATATCCGATCCGATCGCATCATGCAATCTTACGGGGCAACTTCAGCGATCTGCCGCCGTTTTTCACACCGTAATCCTATTGCGATCATACCCGACGCCGTAGCGTCTCAATTTCTTACGAACCGTCAGCAGTTCCAGCAGTCAATCGACGGAATTCGATGTGATACCGTAACCTGTCTCTGGACTGTATAGACATATACAAAAACTACGAACACGAACTTCTCTTATCAAGGTCTCCCTTCTAGAAGACTAATGTCGAGTTAACAAAGAGAAATGATACGTGACATACGGTACGTGGTGTCTGGTGACACTGGGAGAAGTGAAGATTCTCGAAAGAATTACCCGACCGGAATTCATGCAATTTTCTTTTTGGAAAGAAATTGTTTATTTAAAAACATTGCCTAACGATATAATAGTGGAGACAGCTACATATTACACGTGTTAGTCACAAAGAAATTCCAAAAAAAAATAGAAGAATTCCAAGAAAAATAAAGAAGATTAAACGTCGAAGGTGAATTCAAAAAAAGGAGCTCACTAACGTCTTTTTTTTTGCTTCCTCAAATAAGGATGCGTTGAACCCAACTTACTCCCTTCCAACCTCCATTTTCTTGGAATTTTTCTTCTTTTTTTCAAAGTAGTTTGTGACTAACACTGCTATGTGAAGAAACAGAAAATCAATTTGGTAGTCCACGATTTTCGGAACGCTACTTTTCCCAAGTTTTAGTGACGGAGAGTCGAGAATGTTTTGTGGTAGATTCGACTACAAAATATTTCCTTGGCCTCTCAAAGCCTCTTTGTTTCCAGACTACGTTTTCTGATATCGGATCGTCGTGGGAGTCCGGTCCGAAATAAATTCACCAGCGGAAATTTTTTTCTAAATCAATGAGTGTATGGAATCGAAGTATATACACGACTTAGGAAGAAAAACTTTAGAAACACCGCTCAAGCAATTGCAAAAAAAAATGAAATTAGGAGAAATTTTCTTTCCTCAGTTATTCTGGATACGTGCAGCCATCTTATCCAGCAAAATAGGGTCATAGATGTGTGAAAAAAGAACTAGGAAGACAAAAGGTAAGAGTACAAGTAAAAAAGAAGAAAAAAGAAAAAGAAAAAAGATTGTAATTGTTTTGTAAATGCGAATAGTTTGTGAAAGAAGCTGTTTTTACCTGGACAATTCAGTTTCCGATGAAAAGGTTCGAGGGAAAGAGGAGAGTTACGAATTTTGGACTCGTTATATGTGGAGTTTAGTTCGGCATCAAGTGACCCGAGTCTTTTTTTTTCAAGACAGTATCACCAGAATTTCATTGATCTTTCGCGACGAAAAATCAATCAATCGAACTACGACAATCAAAATTTTTATGGTGAACCTTGCCTCTTACGGGGACCCAAATAAGCTTTTCTACGTACGTCCTCTTACGGTATCTGTGCAGGTAGAGGCACAGATTGTAAAGTGGTTGCATGGACAAAAATCCGCTGCTTGACCGCCACCGTTCGCCACTCATTGCTGCTGCTGCTGCTGCTGCTGCTACTGTTGGCTGCCGTTCGTCAAGATGGTTATTCTGACAATGTTTGCACTACTGGCACTCAGCGTGTAATCCGTAGAACGATTAGACGACACGCACACGCAATTAGGATAGTGTCAAGCGCGTTGCGTCATCGACGTTAGCGAATCCTCAGCCTGCTGACCACACAGATGCGCCCGAACAACCATGAAACTACACAACATACACACTAATCATTGTTGATTAGTCATTCATCGCGTTCGCATAACCGGGAAGGGGTGGCGGGGAATCATTTAGCTGGATTGATTCTCACCAACGGTGTCTATTTACTGCCGCATGTCGATAACTGTGTATGTAATCGAAGAATTTCCTGTGTCCTTAACTAATCGATGCGAGGATTACGTTCTAGGATGATGAGTGTGCGCAATCCACGGATAGGATCACGAGGATTTCTCAGATGAGGATAGCGATTCCAGTTCACTCTACTCTCTTTTACGAATGATACGATGCATTCGTCGTCGACGTCTTCGTCGTCGTAATAGGATCGGGGGGAACTTTCGGAAATATCGATCTTTTGGGGAGGAAATCGAACGTTAATGGGTGTGTGCGATCAGATTCAGGTTGAATTCGGACGAAATAGTGAGAGATATCTGCTCTGATCTTAGAAAAAAAACTTTTTTTCACAGTTACCGCATCCATTTTGGAGCATTTGTATCATTTAGGTCCGGATTAGTCTCTCGAAAGGCATAATTTTGTGTTTATTAGCAGCTAACTCACATTTTTTCCTAACATTTCTATTGGTTTTTTTCCAGAATTTTTTTGCTAGAACTAGAGATTTTTATAGGGTTCCCTCAACAGAGCTTTCATAGAAATATCGTGAGAAAAATCGCAACATTTTCCATTCATGTCCTCAACATTTCCTACCGCTGTCCTTGATAATAATCGCGTAAGCCGCTTTCAAACAGCTTAAACATCGTCACATTCGCACCCTTCGCAAATAATTGGACTAAACGCCAGCTGCTAAAAGTCGTTAGCTGAACAGGCTCTTCGTTTCGTTTCGTTTCGTTTCATGAGCTTCTCGGTGGCGCAACATTAGTCCTACGGTAGTTACAATATCCACTCATCTCCTCATGTTTGTTTATCGGATCCCCTTCTCCACTGCAGCTCAGCTCGCTCAACGCGACATGTTCCTCCTCCTCTCATTTCACGTAATCCACTCCGATGCTCAGTTTGCGTGGATAAGAGCGCCGGCAAGTAGCGTATACTGTAGGCATGTGTCTGTCTGCGCATGTATGTTGTCGTCGGGGACCCGTATCACATTACAGTACTCCTCGCCACTCGTCTTGACTCCGCCCAATTCGAAGAAGAGTCCGCGAATCAGCCGCTGTAAGAGGAGGAGGACGGAACGAGAGCAGCGTCCACGTCGTTTCCCATGGATGTGATCGGAGCTGGTGATAGGCATCGTATGTCGTCTAAGTCGTTGCTGTCAAGGACTTCGGTGCTGATCGGATTGTGGTGCGATGCGTGAGCGTAGTGAATGCGGAGTGGGGTGTGTGTGCGAACCTTGACCATACAGTAATCCTGTTAGAGCGTTTCCGACACACTGCCAATGATACGCAGCTTACGCGACTCAAGCGAGCGCTCATACAACTATTCGCGCTCATTTCAAAGACTACACCACACAAAAACCCTTGAGGAGAGGAGGAGGAGGAATGACGGAGAAGATGGGGGGGGGGAGTGTGAGTGTGAGAGAGGGAAGAAAACCGCCGCTTGTCGACAACGATGACAACGAAGCCCAAACAACCGTTGCGCGCTCTATTACAACCGGGCACGAAAGTAGCAGCAGCAGCAGCAGCACGGTATTACGTCAACATCGAGTTAATCGAGTCGACTGCCGGGGTTCTTTACGAGGCGAACAGCATTATGGATCGCATAATTAGGTGTCCTTAAGTACATTTGGAAGCCTGGCGGGATTTTCTTGCACTATAACGTGTGGAAGATCGAACGATAATGATGTGATCAAAACTGAAGAAAAATTAGTAGCACACGAGAAGAATAACAGGAAATTTCCCTTCGAAATCCCTACAATTTTGTCACGCGTTTAGGATTTGAATTATTTTCAGATTTAAACAATACTAACTAGTATTTTTTCCTTGATATTTAGAGCTGCTTTTATTCGACGAATCTCAGAACTCGAGAGGGAAAATGAAAATTCCAACCAGATTCCGTGTAGACACACCAAATGAAAGGGTTAAATCACAGTATTGAACATTTCCGTGTGTTTTTTCCCCGTAGTCTTACGGTAGAATCCACGGAAGAATCCAGGATCCAGGTAAAAAGAGACGGAAAACCGCTAGATTTTTGAAACCCTAAAAAAATTGAATAACTTTTTTCATTGCGCTCATTTTTTTTTACAAATGCATATTTGATGTACATAATTCGAAGCCCTTTAGCCCATAGTACATAAGTTTCCGAATATATTTTCTATATTTAAGGGAATTTTCCAGATTAGCTGCTGGTTTTCATATCAGCTAACCTCACTTCATTGCACCACGAATCACCCAGACACTTGTGAAGTGCTCTTCAAAGTACAAGTGCAGCATGTAAAACGTGTATTGATGCTGGAACATTTCAAACCATTAAAATCTAGTCGAATACGAACAATGCTCCGCTTCTCTTCTTTTTTTTTCGTCGGTCTCAGTGTTTTCCTCTTGTTCTACGAAGTGACGAATAGCGATGTATTGAACAGCGATATGTTAACGGTGGAAGTTGGATTCGTTCGCCTCCCCCCGTCACGGCCACACATTCATTGCTCGGAGTGGTTTCCGTTTTTTTTCTGGGAAAGGAGCATTTCCACAAGGATTTTTTTTCAAGGAACGCCGTGTGGAAATTAAATCTCGGTAAAAATAAAAAAGTTTTCTGTATAAATGAAGATAAAATACATACAGGAGAAGGGTTAGCTCAATCTAAACAAATTAATCTCTAAAATAAGGATTATTAGAAAAAATGTAGCAGTTTGTTGAAGTGTATTGAACAACGAATAGGATATTTACGTGTGGTGACACTTTGCACTTTTCATCTCTCCACTTTAATTGCTTGGACATGAATTTCAGAAAAAAACAGCCAAAAATTCAAGCTGAAAGGTGACTATTGAAATTTGTGAGGTTATTTTTGGTCTTGAAAGAACTTTAATTTTAAATCTAAGTTGTTAAGACATTTGATTCCATTTCTCATGCTAACCTTTTGTTCTCCTTCTGGATGTTGTGTTTCCCATTTTCAGCTGCGTTTTCCTTAAGAAGGCTGCTACGGCCACGCCATTTATTTCCGGTGATCTGCTCAAAATTTTGTTTGGGTGGGTACATTCCGTTAAATTAGAACTACTTTCCCGATTTTCAATTCTGTCAATTTTTAATTTAAAAAAAAACATCTAAGGTTCACCACAACTACGTTATATTTATGTATCCTTGCAAATTTGTAGTGGTTTTCTTTCGAAATGTCCAACAAAACAGCATAAATTTCTCAGAAAAGGTTTGCGTCATACGGTAAGATCCAATTAATTATTTTTTTTTTATTTTTCGACATTGCCTTAAATTTTTGATTATGCGGATCATAAGATTCTAATTTTCACCACAATATACAATGGTATATCGCTAATTGGATATCATTGGGACCCTCATGTGACTTCTCGTCGCTCTAATGAGACGTTTTGTTTGAGTCTATATTTCTCCGTTGGTCGCCTAAAAACCTCAATCAATGATGTCTAATGGATCCGTAAATGAAAGTACGGTAGTCGGAAACGTGGTCACATTCATCTAAACATACATAGCTGCTCGCGTATTTCGATACGATAGCGTAGCGTTGAGTGGAAACGAGCGCGAGAAGAGCAGCTCATCGTCGTCGCGGTGGTCGTCGTCGTGCGATGTGAGAGCCGCATAAGAAGCGGTGCATTTGTGTATGCGGCGTGTGTGTTTCGATTTGCTTCGTCGACACTTCTTTGTTTGCGTCCATTCAACGGACTAATGAGAGTCGAACTAGCACACCACCACCACCGCCACCACCACTAGCGCTTATTCGCCCTCCTCAACAATCACGAATGAGGAATGACGAGAATGAGTAACGGAGAGGATCATAAATGAGTGAGAATGAATGACTGAATGAATGAGTGCTCGAATTACTGAACTGCTACCACCACCGCCTTATCGTCTCCGGATTGCAGAATCGTATCCGAATCGGTGAGATGAACGAGCAGATGGTGGTGCAACCTGTCGCGACCTGGTGCTAGTGGCGGTGGATGCCCTTCTCGCCGTCGTCGATCCGTGTACTTTGTGAAAAGAAGCAATCACCACAACGGCGACAACGAAAAGAATTCCATTGCATTGCAGTAAAAGCACTTCCGGTAGAGTTTGTTACCATCCACTGAGACTGATTTGTCATTTTAGGACGTCTACTTTTTCATAAAACATCCGCGCTAGAAACGTTTCCGTTGTCAGAAAAACCTCCGGAACACTATTCGCGAACTCTCATTAGTCTTTGGGAATTTTCCGGAAATTTTCAAAATTAACGAAATAAACACTGTTTCAATGAGTTTATTTCAGTTAGATGAAAGGGGCGGTGGTGTTCCGCGATTCGGTCGGACTGGTGTGGTTTCGGCTCGTACGATGGGTCCACTAGGAGTGGTGCGCACGGCTACTGGTAAATGCATTTTTGCTCGATCGAAGAAAATTTCGTGGATTCACCTTCCGTATTTGTCCTCAAAGCATTTCATTATTGTATCACGTTCCCATGCGAACAAAGAAGAATGAAAAAACCACGCCGTCTCGATGACGAGCGGTAATTTCGCGATACAGTATGCGATTGGGTTGTTTGATTGGTGATTTTTAGAAAACTTTGACTTTTAATCAGTCCCTGACACAAAAGTTTGGAAGATTTAATTTTTTAAGGAGATTTGTTGACGATAAGTAGTAAGCACGATCAGAAAGCCAATCTAGGGACGAGTTTTCGTCACCGCTTGAGGTGATAATGTATTCATTTATTCACTTATTTTATTTCGTATCTTATTTTTCACTTTTACCTTGAAAAAATGTTTCGATGCACTACCTTAGATGTTCTTTCTTTGAAGAAATATATAACAGGAAACGAACAACAGAAAGTTGACAACAGTTACGGTTGAGTTTAAAAAGTTTCTGAATTAAAAAAAACAGCTCAGGCCTTTCTTAACCAGACATCGCCAGTTTTTAAAACATTCACCCGTTGAGTTCAAAATAAATATGGGTTGAAAAGAGAACAATTTATAAATCACTGATTTCATGCCCCAGCATGTCGTCTTTTTTTTTCCTTTCTGAAAAAACCAAGGGATTGCTTAGAGAAAGTAGATTAGAAGATGTCTGAAAATGACGATTGTTTAATAGAATACTATTCTTAGCTTCGAACGCAAATCGAAACTAAACAAGAACAAAAAATGCTGTTCTAAAAAAAATCAAGTACGGTGATAAAAAAAACTATCGGAATCAATGACATTGTCGTTTTCCAGAGTACGCGAAAAAAAAAATAGTACCAAGAAGTCACTATCGTTTGTTTTTCTTTCTCCGCATCTGAAGTTCTGTTCATTCTCTGACTGCTTTATTTTTATTTTAGCTTTGTTTTTTTATTCTTTTATTCAAGAAAATATGGCCGAAATTAGAGCTGTCTCTAGCAAACAACATTAACTTCCTTTAAGGACCTCGTCAACAAAATGCTTAAGGAATTTCCTTACTTTATCTACTATATATAAATGCCTTCGTGTCAGTACCATATGAGAGAATGTTAAAATTTTCTCTTGAAAAATAAATCCTGAAAGGTACCGGGATACATCAAGCGGTTAATGATCCATTGGTGGAATAATATAGTAGATATTAGGTATTCCGGGTAACACTCTTCCTTGAAGGAAATTTCTAGCAACCTATTCTCCTAGGAAACCGATTAAATGACGAATATTTCCATTCTAAGAAAAGCAGCGCTAGTCTTAAATATAGAGAATTTTTTTATTCTTTCAAATCTCCCGGAATCCGTACCGCTACTATTATTATTGAGAGTTTTACTACTGTTACTACTACTCAGTGATATTTTTCTGAATGAGCGAAGAATTTTCTCAGTCTTTTCCTCCTATTTTCTCTGTTTCTTTTCCTTTTCTTTTCAAACAACTACAACTAGCCGTCAATTCTTCAATCGTTATACAATGTGAACGATGAACGATGTGTGTGTGGGTGTGTGTGTGCTGTAAGTGGTAGTGATTTGTGGTGCTGGTGTTGGTGGTGGTGATGACGATGGTTTTGACTGGTGTCAAGGTGGTCTTCAATTACGTAGAGGAGACGCATGAGGCGAGGTTTGTATGTGCTCGATTAGCTGCACTTAATAGTCGGCTATTGTGCGTACGTGTACGTGTGTGCGTGTATGTGTGTGTAAACGCGTAGGTTACAGTATGTATGTGTAAATGACTGAATGACTCGGCTACCGGGGGCCCCATCATGACCACCCTCTTATATGGTGAGTGTAATTGCGTCCGAAACATGCTAAACGCCAGCGGGGGTTATTGAGATGGAGACATTTAGGACTATGCGTCTATTCATTGTTGAATAGACCACCTGCCGTGTGAAACACCTTCATCGATATATAGCCAGAGACCAAGTTTTGCAAAAGGAGTGAGAGTGATTTGAGGAAATAGTCGAGTATAGTATAGTGAGTGACCTTGAGGGAGCAACTCATTGCTCTCTCTCTCTCTCTGTAGAACACCACTGGATTTTTCTGGAAGAAAATTATCACAATATGGCCACTAATTTTTATAGCCTATCTGTACTTTCTTATTTTCCAAGAGTTTTAATTCCCACCCTGTCGAGTTTATGTGCTTTTTGAAATTACTAAATCGTCCCTTGCTTTACTGTTCGCGTGACTTATCCCTGCTTATTCTCATTCTACTCTTTTCTCGTTGCTGGATTTTCTATTGTTTTTTTTGTATTCATTCCTTGTCTCTTATTCTGGGCACGCCTTTGAGCGTGATAAATATATAAATAAATAAATATTTTCTATAAAAATGGGATCTATGCTTTTCTGCAGGGGGAATCTGAAGTTTTTCTTGTTTTTATCTTATTTATCTATCTTCTTCTTTACATTTGCTCGTTTTTACTATAATAATTGGTGATAAATTAGGTTTCTTCAATGATTCCCTACTTTTTCCTTTGATTTTCCTTGTAAAGACTCAAAATCCCCGGAAAAAGAAAATTTGTGGTTCTTTTAAGCCACAAGTTGCTTAGTTTTCAAAGCAAAGCTAAGGAAATTCTACGAAACCAAGATTATTAGCCACATTTTTCTTTTTCTATCAAGTCTTTTAAAGCATCAACGAACGCAAAGCGTCGCACTACCTGGAAATATCCGAGAATCCGTGTACAAGCATCGACGACAAATTTTCCCCTGAAATTTGTCGTCGATGCTAATTTTTTGTCGTCGATGCCTGGCCAGAATTTATGACCGTCTAGCAGGAATTTCTCGGTCAGGAAAGTCCTTTCTCAGTCCCAGATCAGTTTCTCTTAATAAACCAAACATTTCGAGAAAAAAAAACTAACAGAAAAAACAGATGGGACCTCAGGTAGCTCAGCAGTTCTTTTTCTTAGCTTAGTTAATTGACAAGTTAGTTTAATCGACTTTATTAGATTCCAAACTACGTAAACCTTTCATCTGGCTGAACATAGCACGCAATGTCTTGCGCAATGCGTAGATTGCGGTGCGTTTTCGGCGTTCTACATTTTTGACTCTATTGTTTTTTTTAAAATCACTCCTTATATTTTTTGGTTCTACGAAGACCAATTAGATACAGTAAGCAAGTTGTAGATGACAAGAGATAGGTTCAGTGAGTGCGTCCATACCATCTAGAACCAACAATTGCTGGAACCTCAACTCTGGGAAAAAAGTGGATGAGAAAGAAAAATTTGCAGGAAATTGCAGGAACGAATCATCGGGATTCTTGGTTTACAGCCCTAAGTTATGTAGTTTCGCTTTGGATGCTCATTTATTGGTTATTTCAATCGAAATCGAAAAAAATGATAATCAAAAGGACCGAGAAAAAAGTATAAAAAAAACGAGGTGAATCCTTTCTCCTCGATTTCTCTGAAAATTTCAAAAGTCCCT
This sequence comes from Necator americanus, assembly GCF_031761385.1. Classification (NCBI taxonomy): domain Eukaryota; kingdom Metazoa; phylum Nematoda; class Chromadorea; order Rhabditida; family Ancylostomatidae; genus Necator; species Necator americanus. Next base: position 8,134,273 of record NC_087375.1, read on the forward strand.
GTCAGGAAAAATATTTAATTATTTATTGCTAGAAAAATGGGTATTCGATAGAAAATTCCAGAAATGTCATCAACAACGATCTTCAATGTTTAGCATTGTTGGGTGTCCACCGCAAACCACCGTATCTTTTCCACCCATTGCACTTTGTATAATCAAAAGAGACGTATTTGCCGCCGTGTCGAGTGTTAAATTTCACACCGTTGCATCGAGACCTCAAACCCTCATTCGAATGTGTACTTTAGCGTGGTTTGAAAGTAGCAAATGAATGTTCGACGAGTTTTGATCTTTTGAACTCGGTCGCTTCAAATTTTCCTCTGCTGTTTTTCATAGAAAATACTAAATTCACATTAATTGCATTTTGATCTGATTTGTTTAGGTAAAAAAAGACAAGAATCGATAGGAGTTGGTGGCTCAAGCTGATGTAGTTGATGCACATGGATCAATAATCGATTGTCAAGACTTATTTGAATCAAGGATCGAGAGTGGGGCACATATTGTTTGCATGTAATACTATGCAACAGATGCAGATTAACAAGGTGTAGATGTTTGAAGAGATTAGCCACCATAATATGTCGATGTCGATGTCAATGACTCAAATGACCATATTTTTTCTGGAGAATGTTTGCTGAGATTTCAAACACTCCCCGGAAACAAGGAAAATTAAACCAAAAATAATAATTGGTGATAAATTAAGTTGGTGATAAGGGGAAACTTCAAATCTACAGTACGATAATGAAATTTTATCAAAGAGAATTAGTAGAAAGAATTATCTCTTCTCTTAATTGCTCTTTTCGCTCAAAGGAATCGTATATGTATGGATTACAGTACAACTACAAAAATCAATAAAAGAGTGGAAGTGAAATGAAACAAGAAAAAAAATCATGTGAAAACTTGAAAATATGTACCTCTGATAGAAGAAAAATGATCTATAAAAAATGAAATTATTTGAGAATAACATATAGAGCAAAAAATTAACTTTAGCCCGTTAGATCATAACTTTATTCGATCGATTCGATTCGATATTATTCGATTTTGTCTTATACGAACGAATAATATTCAGTGAGACAGCTTTTTTGAACAAAATTTCTCGGAATTTCCATCATTTTTCACCATCACATTTTTGTTTTTTCAATGAAACTCCCGAAATTTCAATGCACAGCAAACTTTTAAATTTTTAATGGAAAACTCCTTGAAAGCTGTACTAACACAAAGAACAAATAATACCATGTATTACTAGTGTCAATCAATATCTGATATGATATACACAGTTCTGTACAAAATCTCAAAGAATAAAATGAGGCGAAATAATCAGAACGAGTGAGAAAAAAAAGAAAAAGAAAGGAAAGTTTAGCGACTAAAAACACCAGATATAAAAAGGAAGATTACCGTGATGAGCTCATCCAGAAATCTAAAGTTTTACCAAGGACATGTTTACAAAACCACTTTACCTTAGCTTTAGCGAACAAAAATGAACAAAATTAACAGTAAATACAAAATATTTTCCTAAAATAAAGCCTAAAAAATCGGAATGTCAATCCTGAAAAAAAACAACAATCTTAGCTAGGGATTTATTGTTGGCCCTGATTTAAACGTTCTCCACTACCGCTCTGTCTCAAACATGTAATCGATGATTGTAGGTCACAAGTAGATCAAGGATAGCTCCATTTGTCCAACCGAAACCATCCTGGAATAAAGGATAATTGATGGAACAGCTCTGAGACCAGTTTCATTTTAATCGTAAATGTTTTAGTCCGCTCTAACAATGCTTTTTTGCTACGGATAAAAATGATTAAATAAGTATCAAAGAGAGATTCGTACGCATTTTTTCAGGCTGGAAAAATCTGATTAAAAAAATTGGAAAATGAATGAAATGTTCTATTCTTCAAATATTTTGAAACGGTCTGGATAATAAACAGAATTTATGAATTAATCAGGTAGAGAAGGAATAAATAAATAAAGTATTAAGTAAATAAATGGATAAATAAACAAATAAAAAATGATTTAAATAAATAAAAAGTCCAACATGCTTCAAAGTCCAAATAGGGTAATTTTGAAATTTAAAAACACTTTCACAGACGGGAAAATGTAAAGAATTCTTTCTTTTGTAGCATTACTCGATAGAAATCTTCTAATAAATCATTCGCTCGTACCTGAACATCGTATTCTCCACCTGAACCCGGGCGTGGATAGTCGCCAATTACGTTGTACTGAAAAATGACAGATAAACTCATCGAAGGCGGAAAACTCGTCCAGGAACATGTTTTTGTGCTTATTTAATTTCTTACGAATGACTTTTTCTGATGTTTACAGAATAAAAATATGGAAAGACGAGCTGAGATCACGTTTCACTGAATATTGTCTTTTCACGGTCGCTCCACATCTCTCTACTTTATCCCTTTCACTCTAAATTCACCAGCTGAAGAGGCCTGCGCCAAGCGCGGCTACGTGGGCGCGGCTGCTTGTTATTAATAATAGAGACATTAGCCGCGAGTCCTTCTGTCGTTGTGATTTATGCTAATTTCATTCGTTTTTAATGCATCGTTTACACGGCCAGCTAATTGGTAATTGAGGGCCTGCGGCTCAACGCCAAAGTGGGAACAAGTGATGGTGACGGCTGGTCCTGGGTCGAGCCACTTATGCGCGAAAAGCCCATACATAGTCATGAAGCTTATCCACAAATTACGGATGGGTGAGCTAAAGTCAGGTGAGGGACAGGAAAAGAAAAACGGGAAAGAAGGAGATTTTTTGTGGGCAACTTTTAAATTCGCGGTAAATCTCAAATATAGAAATGAAAAAAAAGAAAATGAAAATGAAAAGAAAATGAAATAGAAAACAAATGTAAGAGTGGTGGCTCCATGAAATAAAGCTTTTTCATCCAAAAATGTTTCAAATTTTCGGGGAGGATGCATCTTCATCCCTTTGGTTTTTTTAAGGAAATATTTTTTTTGAAATATGCAAGAAACAAGACAATAATGAAAGAAATAAAATAAATAAATTGAATATAGTGGCTTGCTAATAGCTCAAAAATGCATGTATGTAGCTGAAAAATAAGAATCCCACATTTCGATTATTTTGGGAACTTCAGCTTTTTTCGGAGGTACTCTGAAGCGCAAAAATCAGATAATATTAAAAACTTTCGGCAGTTTTTTAGACTGCTTCAGACTCTTCAATCTCAGCATCTTCGGAAATGGTGATGGATTTTATGTTACTGTTCAAAATTTGTTTCTTTTAATTTTCGTATGCGTGAGAATTCTTCTGTCCGTCTGAGGAAAATTTCGACGAGGTACTTATCTTTCACTGATTTAGGGTCGTTCAAAGTTCAAAAAAGCTTCTTTTCTCTGGAATTTTCCTGGGGTAAAGAAGATATCACGAGAACTACACGTTATTGACGTAAATCTCTTGAGATTCCTCGTGTGTTATGACCGTCGATCCGTGTCCTTAAAGCAGCTGTGGGTGTCTTTGTGTGTGTGAACGGTTGTAATAAATAGCGCAATCGTCCTTAACATGTCGATGTCCTTAGAAATTGTTCTTATCGACACACGCCGGCGCGCTCGCCTCTATTCATAGCGTGAATTCCTTTGCATGGGCCTCAAGTGGATGGCAGTCACTATGTGACGCTTTGCGGACGTATCAACCGGCGGTTACCTTGATACATTTTCCACATAAGTATCAAGTACCGTCATTGGACGACGACAACAATCCGTTCTCAACGGTCGAGTACGACGGAGAGCGGCGGCACGAGTGCCGTGTTGAATCACTTCCTCGCTCTCTATTCCACCCACCCGTCATCAACCCTCTCATCATCATCAAAAACCGCGAACCCGCACTTTTTGTTACCCGACGATGGATCACCTCACTTGACTTGACTTTGCCGACTCTTCAATACACTTACACCATACCGTATACGTAGAAGGTGGCACCAGGGGAAGGGGAAATTTTCAATTTCAACCCCGGGGAAGGGTAAACAGGTGGGACTGGCGTCCTTCAGTATGCAACTACTACCCATTTAATAATTATGGATCATTGGATCGACGAGCTCGCGGTGGAGTCATTTATCAGAAAAATTGTTACAGTACGACTGCTGCTCATTACGGGGATTCCGATTGTCATTACAATTTAGAATGTCTTATGTATATTATTGTATTATATTTATATTATTTTTTTCTATGTACTATGGGATTAACTTAACACAAACTATAATGTGTTGAGTTGAGAACGAAGATTTGGAAAGAAATCGCCACAATTCCCACGGAATTGCTTCAATGTGCCATGCAAAATCTCATTATTCGCTTTTGGAAATTTCCAGGAATACACACGTTCGAATTAGCATCATTTTTTTCTTTTTAAAAAGAAAGAAAATTTTCTTTTTAAAAATTGAATTTTTTTTCCTAAAACTTGCTGTTTTTTTTGTTGTTGAATTGCGTGCATTTTACTTTTTCTTAGCAGCAATAAAACTTGTGAATTTTCACGTCAAAAGAGTATCGTCGTCGAATCGAATTTTTTCGATTAATTCGAATACGACACGAATAATCGAGGATGTGCAGAGTAAGGAACAACGAACTGCAGTTAATTATTTAAGATATGATCTGAATTAACGAAATAAATCCGGGCTATTAGGCGAACACCACCGCAAGATAATATACCGTTGTGTTGTTGGCGTTGTATTAGACACGATGAACACCTGTTACCGTAGCCGATGACGTAATAAATTATTCGAGTGCATTGCAATTAGAGACATAATGCCGGCGTGTCCGTCGAACAAGGGCATTCTAACACCTATTCAAAATTATGATACACCTACGGCAGTTCTAGACTTACTAGGGGAACTAGAAGAACTTCTACAACTCCCTGTTCGTGGATTTTTTTCTGCATGGAAAATTTAGCACAGTCGTTTAGAGGCTCCGCTTCCTGCACGATCGATCGGAGGTTCGAATCCGCCCTAGTGCTCACCAAGCCTTCCATCCCTCTGCGGTCGATAAATTGGTACCAGACTTGTCTGGGAGGATAAAAACACTCACCTGACACATCGGCCAGCCCCCGCAAGTCATTGTATAGGCCAGTTACACGTTCGTAAACCTCAAACGATTCTGAATTGAAGTGAACGTGGGGTCGCATCCCAAGCGGATTCATTAACGCCACACACTTTATCCTTTACTAGTCCAATGTGCGTTATACGTATGGTCGGATCAAAACCACGTAGGTCTGAAGTCTGCAGTTGCGTAAATGGCTGTTATCGAGATGGGACACTCGTTGGCTGCGTGTAAAGAGGGTCCCTGCGGTGCTGCATTCCAAGCGGATTGATTAATACCAGGCACTTCACCCTCTATGATTTACGTAATATTTACGGAAGTTAAGACCATATAAGTTTCTTTTAAGTCTTTCCAATGAATTTAAATCATTAACAACATGATGCGAATCGTGCCTATCCACACCAGTTGTAATCAGAATCGGTCAAAAAGAATTTTTGAAAAAATATTTAACAGATCTAAAAGAAAATATGGATTTTGATTTAAATTCATCAGGAAATATATAATATCTAAATCCTGAATCGAATCGAGAATTTGAAAAGGATCGAAAAAGAAACGAGTGAAGATGTATGTATGTGGTTGAGATTTGTCGCTAAAAGGACTATCCAATAAATTCGTAGCTCACGAAAAATCCAATTGGTGTTTTTCCGATGAAAAGTTGTAAAGAATATTTTCTACACCGTTTTCCATACATACATGGCAAGCTAAAAGTGAAAGAAAAAAGCAACTCCCAGGACCAAGTGGAAATCCCCGACGGCAAAATGTCACCGAGTGTTACGTGCATGCAGCTCAAATATAAAGTATTCAGTGAAACACTAAAAATTTGAAAAAAAAACTAAAAATTAAAAATTAATTGGATCGAGAATTTGGATACCACTGCTGTGGGTGGTCCCTCAAACTACTTTAAAATTGTTTTAAAACCCGAAATATTATGTCTTGGTTGAAAAAAATTAAACTATACAGTGTTTTTGCACTGTAGTGACCATAGAATGAAGGAGCTACTATAAAATTTTCTAAAAGTACAACTGAATCCAGCTAAGCGTGGATATTCAACAGCAGCCTCCAATACGAAATTTCAATATCATTAAGGTACCCCATTTCTTCATATTTTCTTCAGTCTACGCGAACGCACCACGAAAAAACAGCGAAGTAAAGGACCAATAAAAATTTGCTAATCAGTAAATATATAATAAAGAAGAAATTGAGGAAAAATATTTATTCCACAAAAAAACTAATAAAAGTTGTGTTTAAGTACATAGTTGAGAGATGCGTTAAAAAATTAGAGGACCTCAAAAAATTGGGATTTTCTTCAAAATTTCCGAAAAATTCTGCGTTTCAACGCAGCAAAAATTTCATAAAATGTTTCAAAAATTTGTGGAAAAATTGCACTTTGGTGCAGCAAAAAAACAACAAACAAACCATTTCTAGCTACTATGATTCACTTTTCTGCATTGTTAATCACTATGTAGTCATTTCGATGAAACCCCTTGATTTTTTTAAAAGAAAAACTAGCAGAAATTTCAAAAGGATTGGAATAAAAATTCAGAGGGAAGAAAAAATTTATTTCATCTAATTCATTTCTACAATTTTTTTTCTATTTCTACTTCAAGTTATTTAATTATAATTTTTAATGTTTTAATATTTTATTTTATTTTATTATTCGTATATATTTATATGTATATTTTAATATTTAATGTTTGTTTGTTTTCTTGTAATACGATAATTCAGTAATAATAATGATTTGTAGTATTTAGTATTTTTTTTTAAAATGATTTCGCTAATATTTTGAATCTTTGTGGTTTTCGTTTCGTGTTCTAACCTCGTAAAAGCTCAACTATTTTTTCTATGGCTGCACATAGAGCGGGCATTGAAGCTGCTTCGAAGACCGAAAATCATTTTTTCGCGAGTCCTTGTCGAAATTCGGCTTCGGATGTTAAGCGATTATCATCGGCGATTTTCAGCGAAATCGAACAAACAGCACCGCATTAAACGGACGGCGGCGCGTCGAAGACAAATTTTGCCGCATTCACCTTCGTGTCGTCATCGGCGGCAACGCGTAAATCCACTTTACGCATTGTCTCAGTGTGAATGATGATGTTTTGTGATGACTACCGTTTCCCCCATCAGCACCAGCACCGCCAAATCGGTGACCGCTCGCTCGTCTAATTGGGTGCGAATCCATTATACGAAGCGTCCTTGACAGATCATACACATACACACACACACACGCCCCGTGTACTCCACATCACCAACACTCCCACCCCATCTTACTAAATACTAACACGACAACGACAGAGATTACCCGATCACAATAGGAATACACATTTGTTCGTTGATGAGAAACCTTCACGGGGGATCCAAAGGAAAATTACTTTCAGTTAATGTAAACTAGTTATCGAGGTCAGATTGTGTGATGATGTGCTAATGGTCTTATACGGTAAATCGAAAAAGAATAGCCAGGAAATTTCAAATAACCAAGTTTTCTTGGGAACATGCCGCTAGCTCCAATGCTAAAATCTGCTCCAATGCTAACTTGTGCCCCAATGCAAGTCGAAACGTCACTGACACAGAAAAAACTCTTTTAGTGACGTTTCGACTTGCATTGGGGCACATGAAAAAAAAAACTAAAGTTGAATTCGTGCGCAAGCAATAAAATAGGAGTGCATTTCATGGATTTTCTGTGGGATCGTTCCAGGACTGGGATTAGTAATGATCTAACCATCCTCCGACATCAACCGTGTCGGTTGGAACGAGATTTGGCGAGTAGAAGTAGACGGGGGTGATTTTTTTCGCAATTTTTTCATTACACTTATAATTCGTAGTTATAAATCAGGGAAATGGTACTGCACTAATGTAATGTAAGTTTGTATGACAACAGAGTATTGTATTGCTACCGTATCGGGATGTTTCTACTTCTTAATACCGTTTTCAGCGGATATCATTCCAGAAAAACGTTCTCAAGAAGTCTCATCCTCTTCCTTTATTGATTGCGAGCCCAGAAATGCAGTAGTGAACGACGAGTGGGAACAAACATGCGCACATCCTAGCTGTCATGGCTGGATGTCGGCGGCATACGGTAGCGGAGGATGAGGATAGTGTGGCGAAATTGAATTGATACCGTAATCAATCGTAGCGTGCTTCTCATGCAAAGAGGCTTCTTCCGTGCTCATTCAAATCGCCTGCTCGACTAGGAATTTATGATGCGCGATTATTCTAATGTGCTGAGAGCGGAGCGACGAGAGAGCGGATGTGAAGAGGGTTCTGCTACTTGAACGCCGTGGGGCATGAAACCGAATAAACGCCGAAAGCTTCGTCGAGGGAGCGAATTCGCGCACTTCTTAGCGAGAAAACAACTTTTTTTTAAATGATGGAGAGTTCTAGAGAAGACAACAACATAGAAGTGGTTTCTTTTCAATTTTTGTTTTGATTTTGAGCAGAGCCAACGTTGAGAAGAGATTCGCCATTCGGAGAATAACATATCAAAAATTTTCTCAACAAATGGCCGAGTCGTTTTTTTCCGACTCAAAATCTTCAAACTTTGACATCGCACTCGTTAAAAGAAATCTGGATAAGGAAAACACTGCTAAAATCCAAATTTGATGTTTTAGGAAATAGCGAGGAAGGCAAACACAGAAATCTTGAGAATTCATGCCAGTCATGTGGCACCACTACGCGGATGTTGACGTTTCACAAAAATTTCTACACCACACCTCTTCAGAAGAATTTAAACAACAGCGAAACTATGTCCAGAGAAACTTCGGACGCATTAGAAAGCGGCAAAGGCTTATCAACCACCTTATTTCCAGTATTTTTTTTTCACAGATATTCTGCTGCACAATCTTAGACATATCCATGAAACTACATATTTGACGTCTAAAAAAAACTTCAACGTTAATTTTTAGCAACTTAAAATTCAAGCTAACTAAATTCCTATCTTTTTTGGCGGAATCGAAGTACTGTAGTGTAATTCTAGTCTCATTCTATGAAAACCTAATTGATGCTTTTCACCCTCCATCCTGAAGCCCAAATGTATGTAATCAGAAAAAATCGATAACACCCATTTCATGCACGAAACACTTTCAGAAACTCAGTGAACTCCGTATTCTTGGCATCTCTAAAGAACACTGCTCTCTCACATCACTCTTCCTCCCTGCCCAAGAGGCTTTTTCCTCAGAAAGAATACAGTTTTTGAAACGCGTCCATAATTCTATCTATACACAGGAATTCTACTAGTAAAAAGTAGTTCGGTCAAACCGTCAACCTTGAAAATGTAAAACAGTTGCTTCAACGCTCAAATAATTAACAGAAATGCCTAGCGAATGTCTAAGAAACTGCCGGCGGGGACCAGTTCTCGCCTGTGTTACATATAATTGTGTGATACCACAACACATTTGTTCCCATGGTTTATCGTTGTTTAGATTTGCTCGAATTCTCTTTTTATTATCTCGAATTATGGTGATACCTTTTGCCCTCTTTTTATCATTCTTTTCATCCTGCATGACGACATCCTGACATTGTCCTATAAGCTAAAGTTCGAAAACAAACAAAAAAAAAAAACAAACAAACAAACCTTCTCCCACATATGATTCGTCTCCTTCCACACCTTAAAGTTGCCCATTATCCATTTCTTCGCTAATTGATATCCCTGAAAAAATTAAAAATGCTGGTGGAAAAAAACGAATGATTTAGAAAAAGTGAGAGTGGAAAGTTCCAGAAAATTCTCGAAAGTTTGCTGCCTGCAGCTCCACGAACTATGTAAGTGTTCTTTTATATCCCGTTCCTAAATATCCCAGCATCCTGGCTTTCACATGACACAAAGGCGGTGGTCACGTGCTACACATGAAACATCTGTGACAGAAAAAATCAATGAATGGGCTTTGCACTTTTCACTCGCGAAGAAAACGCATTTGTTCAAATTATATTAATTATTTAATCCTCCACAACAGATTAGAGATAATTTTTTATATTATTTTCGTTTGTTTGTTTATTTTATTTGTTATTATTAATTATTATAATATTATTATAATGTTATTATCAATTTCTTAATTTTAGCTTATGTTGCCATTTGTTTGCATAAGAGTAAAAAAAACTGATTCCAAAAAAAAACAACATACCGATGATCCTCGCGAAAAAAAAAGAATAAAAAAGCAAAAAAAAAAACGAAGAAGAGAACTAACAGCGTCTTGCATTTGAGCATTTTGACTCTTCCTTAATCCTTCAACGACCATATGATTCAGGGGGCTGAATCCATTCGGGAAATCCCATTGTTCCTCACTATCACTGATCATTGATGTTGGGATACCGCCCGGATAATCGAAGACGCCGATGCTCTGAGATCGAAGAAAAAACATTCGTGTGCATTCTTTTCTCACAATCACTATAATAAATGTAGTAAGATAAAAATAAGTGACTATGAAGTAATGAATAAACAATAAATGATAAATAATAAAATAAAAAAATAAATAAATACAAGATAATAATAAACAAAATTTACCTTTTCATTACTTCCCCTATGTTTTTAGGGTGCTTACAACTACTATTTACTACTCACCAGTTATTTATTTATTATTGCTTACTCACTACTTATTAATCACTATTTTATTTACTACTCGGATTAATTATGTTGCCTGTCTTTTTAGGTAAAAACAATATTAAAGTAGTCAGGCAACATTGAATAATTAATCATTTTGACTGACTCAATTTTTAATTTTTAATTACTCCAACTGAACCTAGCAAGAAAATCTGGATTCCCTAAGGATGCTCGAAATTTGTGTGAAACTTTGTTCAGATTAATAAAGTGAGTTACAATGAAGCAAAAATTCTTCATGTTTTCCAGTCAATTTATCGATTTCTTGAGAATAAAGTTTAAACCAAAATAAATCAAATACTAGATAAACTACATAAACTTAAAAATGAGGAAATAAATAATACTATAATAATAATAATAGCAATAATAGTAATATTTCCAGTTTCTAATGAAAGCACCGACTGAATTATTTGATGGAAATTAGCTATACGAATCAGTTACCTTCATGAGTGTGAATAACCGCTCAGATTTTCCCTGATTCAATGAATTGTAGCATCCGGTAAATAACGGAACAGTTATCGAAGGGTAGAAAGCTGTATTATGCGAAGCAGTACGAAGATTATAATCAAACCTAGAATAGGACAACTGTCACAAAATTCACCATTTCCGTAAACGATAACCGTACCATGAACCAGCGGTTCGATTATAGAAGACCTTGTGAACGGTGTGACGGAACTTTGCACGAGTTTCACGATAAAATTCGGATTTTACTTGATCGTCTGGAACCAAGGTTACTTTATTTGTTAAAAGAAAAAGAGATTTTTCAAAAATTTCAGGAAATCAACAATGTAACAACATCTTTTGCATATGAAATAGGTTTTTTGATGATTTTTTTCGTGCAGATCTATATGCCTATATGATATATATGATCTATATGTCGCTCTGGAAAAAGTTTTCACCAATCAAGTTTTTTGAAAGAAAAAATCGCTCTAGTTATTTTGAAGAACATAATTAATCTCCACATTTTTTTCCAACTTGTGGGGCGACTTTTGAAATCTAAAATATAAACAAATAGACACAAATTACCTATTCTCTCGAACAAATACTCCAGAATATCCAAATTCCAGCAAATAAAAGCGTTCAGATCCACGGGTAACACCTGAAAACCCGACCAAGATTATAGTTTTTCAAGGAGCAATTAATTTAAATTGAGAGCGAAATTTTGAAACTTGGAAAAATTTTATTTTATACGTATTGAAGGACCTCATCGAAAACACTGTGATTTTCTGGTAACATTTTGAATTATCTTAGAACTTCATTTTTGATTTTTTTTAAAATTTTCATCATCAAATAAGGAGCTAATTATTTTCTAAATCTACTTATTGGGTTCATTTTCGCTAATATCTTCTTAAGATTTTAGGGTGTGAACAAAATAAATAGTAACAGAGGAAAAATTTTAGAAATTTCACCAATTTACGTAAATTCTTCTAAAATAATTTTATATTCTGTCACATCTAGTAGAGAAGATTCGTTCGTCACACATCTGGCAAGAAAACATAAGCAAAGAGGATGAGCAAACGGCGGAAAACGAGTGAGTGAAGATTGGTGAGGAGGCACAGGCGATGATTGGAACACGAGAAAGTGTGTGATGACTAGAGAACACTATTCTCACATGTAGAAATGTGTCAGGAAAAAAAGCAGAAATTGCCCAGAAAAAGCGAAATGTTGAAAAAAAAGAAAAGAGAAAATCTTCATAGAAATTATCCAAGCATTATTCCAGGAAGATGCAGAAAGATTTAAAAGATTTCAAATTTAAGTTCTCTCCTAAAACTGCACTAACTCTCCTTCCTGAAAACACTCACCTAGCTGACCTGCGGGTGACATAATATTACATACAATAAAAATCTAAAATATTTAACATTATTTGTTGAATTATTATTCTTTTATTATTTTATTTAATTATATAATACTTAACATAAAATTTTTCAGATTATTAGTTCGTGTGAAAGTATTGGTTATTGAACAAATAGAATTTTGTAACTCTCAGGAACAAATATCTGGGATCTGAGTAATTTTGCCCATTTCATCTTGTTACCATTTTTTTCTGTCAGGATTTTTTTTTCACGATGAATTGCTTCAATCACTTGGACTCTTTTCAGTGTAACACTCACATTTTTTGTCTCCACTGTGTAAATCGTTTTATGATCGCTGAACCATCTTGTCGAAAAATCCCATCCAGATTCGGCAGCGCTGGCGATATCCTGGAATTGTTCCAAATACACAATAGAAAATAATTTCCTTTAAAAAAAATGAGTAAAAATGAAGAAATAAATAATAAAGCAAACAAATAAATAAATAAACAAAAATTAAACAAACAGAAAGATGGTAACCTGCCAGAACTGTGCTTTGTCCTGCACAGTTTGTGCTTTCTTTATATCCTGAGCGTAGGATTCCGGACGCGGCATATTACTCCTGGTGTTGTATCGATATACCAGGTAATCCGTACCTTTTATGGATACTGTTGTCTGGAATATCATTAGAATCACGGAAAATTTTATCTCCGATCAAAAACACCTCCGCACATTCTTACCATACGATTGTTGTTCCAGAAAGAAAGCTCTTTCTCTAGGATCGGTAGCATTTTCTGGACGAAATCCTTATCCTTTGTGACCTCGTAGTATTCGTAGAGCATTCCAGCAAGTAATGGTGGTTGGGATCGTTGTAGATAGTATACACGACCACCGTTAGGCACAAAACCGAATCTACAACCACATACCTATATTTCGCCCGGCATTTAGTGGATACTGTAGGAACAATGATGGTGCAGTTGCACAAAAAACATTCACGTACCGTTCAACAAGTGACCCGAGATTTTCTATCATTGCCTTAGTGGTGTTGTACATTTCACATGTGATAAGACCCTAAAAATAAAACGTTCTTCCAGGATTCTGGATATTTTTAGGTGTCTGGAATGCTCATGTAGATCAGAAAATTAAAAAAAATGCTTGCATATGTGCCAATTTCATGGAAAATAACCGCATTAAAGGCAGCATCTTATGGAAATGACGCTCGTAGTGAGGTCCCAATGAGTAGATGTGGCGCGTACTGAGGTGCCTAGTAGGGAAATTTGATCGTTCGGGGTTGTTTCCCACGCATTGTTTCCATGAAAGTAAAGGGGATTGCGTGTGATTGAGCTCACATTCATGAACCACATCCTTTTTTCGTTGAAGGACCCCAACATTGTTTTGCAGCATGCTTACTTCACAGAATTTCTAATAGCTCAATACTTTCATTGCTCATTACAATCTGTTCGGATTCCGCTGCAGTTCTTCACTTACGTTTCCATCTTTGTGTTCTGGAAGATTTTCCCATGCTTCTAGTAATTTCTTACTATATTTTTCCACATTTATTGATCGAAAACCCATGTAAAAGTCACCTTTATAATCCAATAAGCATCCCAGTAGTAGAATTCCCTAAATCTTCCTCCAGGCATAATAAAATTATGTGGCAGATAGATCAGCGAGTAACGAGAACTGCTGTTTTCAATGGCGGGATCGATCTAAATCGCAAATGTTGTGTTTTCCAGAATATTCCTGACAAATATGCTGCACATGGAGCAAACAACATTCATTTTCAGTAATTTTTCCTCAATGTTCTTTCTAAAAATCGATTCAAAAGAAAGAAAATCAGTTGTTCATTGGTGGATATTCACACAAGGCGGTGGATTTTCACGTGAATCAACAACGAGAACAGGCGAGAAACGAACTTTGACCGATTCTTTTTCTTTTTCTTAGCTGCACAAGGACAACAACCAGAGAATATTCTAACTTAGTGATCTGAGGTGAATACAAGAAATTTACTGACTTTTTTACAGAGACTCCTCCATATTGCGTTTAATTTCAACGCCCATTCCCTCAATTGTGGATCCACTATAGACATTAATTTAGCCGGTTGTGGATTCCAATCCTCAGGTGTACACGGTAACATTTCACTACCAGGAGGGCTAAAAAAAGAAAACTGGCCAACATATGTAGAAGAATGATCAAAAATTTTATTTCATTCTTTATATTTAATTTTTATTTTTGTAATTTACTATTACTAATTTTTTATTCAACATTTATCTTTAATTCTTGAAAACAGAAAAAAAAAGAAAATACCTAAAATAGGTATCCACGAATTGCTGAAGTTTTGTTCGGTTGATAGCCTCAACAGAGATATTTGAAAATTCTTCGTTGAACTTTTCCAACACATAATCTGCAAATAGGAATATGGAGTATTTTGCGATTAATTTTTCCAGAAAAAGTCTCTTTAAAGAAACTTTTTTTTTTACAAAAAAAAATTTTTAAGATTTTAAAACCTGCTCAGCACTTTTTTTTTGATAATTATCAACCTCACTATCTAAGATTGCAAATTATTCTTTTTTTATTTCGTTTCTCTCTTTATTTTCTTTCATATTTTACTTTTTTTTCCAACAATTTCTCCAGAATGAAACAAATATGTAGCCAGGAGAAAAACAGTTCAACCTCTAAAATCTTAGTTTCAAACTGAATAATTAACTGCGTGCAAAGTAGTAGTGCTTCTTTCTGCTGCTTAATTTTTCTCTCTACTATTCTTTTAGTGCCCTACTTTTCTGTATATATATATATATATACTCTTTTAAAAATTTACAATAAATTCGAGAAAAAAATTAGACTCATGGAAATTTCTTCAGGTTCTTGCACACGTTAGCTTAGCTTTCAAATTGTAATTGTCACTGTTTGTGAGACAACGTGCCCTCGAATCCTACTCCCTCAAATTAACAATTGCTAAAGTGTTTGTGTAAAGTCCGTCATCACTTTGTTCACTGTTCTTTTCACTTTACGTCTCAGTTCACTTTTCACTTTTTTTTTCGAACATTTCACTGATTCTTTTTTTTGCTGATGAAAACCTAATTTTCTAATATGAAAAATTCATGAGATTATTGTTTGCGTAAACACTGTTGTATTAACAACATCAATAATTAATCAACAAACCTGGATCGTTCTTCATCGGCATATCGACGAATGTTTTTGAATCGTTATAGAGTTCATGATAGTTAACGGCCATCAACAGAGTGCTGTTGCAGTAAATATGACTAAAAAAAACTTAGATTGGCCTTGAATGTGTAATCTTAAACTCCTAGTTTTCCTCTTCCCTCTCTTCTTCACGGTCGTTTTCCTCAAAGTTTCAAAATTTCGAATTCAAACTCACGAATTATTAGAGTTACTCCTATCACAGACGGGTACCGGTTCGTCAATTCGATGAACTTGATCGAGGAGTGAAGCTGAGGAGTGAGGAGTGAGGAGTATGAGAAGAAAGAGAGAAAAAACCATTTTTCTGAAAAGAAACACTTATATGAGAATTTCAGTAAAGTTTGTGAGGAGAGGATTTTAGAAAAAAAAAGAAACGGTGGAAACCAGAAAATGATTTATTTAAATGCTTGAAGCTAAGTTTGAACTGATCCTACAGCCGTCGAGTGCCACCGCACGTGAAGACAACGTTCACGGAACTCTGAGGCAGGGATCAATGTGTTTCTCGGATCAGCTGTCTTCTCGTGACGAGACAAAGATGATGAATTGACACCGAGCACGTCATACTGATCCATGTGGAGTCAGGCGCAACCTCGAAGCCACTTCCTCAACAAAATCCCGAGATCACAACAAAGCATGTGATCACGACCGGATCCTTTGAACCTCGAACTTTGTGCTATAGAAATTTCCAGCAAAATCTTTCAAATCATCGGTTTTGAGTCACAAACTTCTGGAAGAAAGCTGTCCTTTCAAAATACAAAATAAACAATTTCCAACATACACATCTTTCCATTGCTTTCTGGCTCATATTCTAGTGGGAAAAATTATGTTGAAAATCTGAGAAACAGAGGAATTTGACTTAAGATATCAGCTTAACACTCGACAACGTTCATATAATACCTGGACTGGATTTTGTCAACCCGAAACTTTGTACTATTGAACCTTCTGACAAACTTTCACAAATCATGAACCTTAAATCATAATTTTTTTGCTTAATTCATGTATTGACATTCCCGAAACGGTTTTTGACAATTATGTAGCACAGGCTAGGAGACCCGTCTGTATATTCTTGAAGATCAGGAGCTCATGTGATCAATGAGGTCCGAAAGGAACTGAGCATTTTATAAAATGGAAGGCGACAACACTTGGGATAGAGAAAACATGGAAATATAACATTAACAATAGAAAGCGAAGTTCAGAACAACCATGAAACGTGCGGGTTTTTTTAAGCAAGCAAGAAATTTTTCTTCTCTTTTTTTCGAGCAAGAAAACCAAGGAATAATGGAGGATTCTAACAGCTTTTAGAATTTTCTTTTGAATTTTCGATTTAGAAATAAGTATTTTAGTTGTTATTCAACTTTCATTTACAACAAATTTTAAACTAAATTCCTAAATTCTTTTCTCATATTAGTGATGTAAGGTAAAAACTAACACAAAGATAAGGAGGATTCTGTTTTTTAAGATTGCTAATCACCTACTTCGCTGTTAAATTCGTTTTCGTTGTCTGTTTCCCCTTTGTTGTTTACACAACTCTTTATGGTGGATATCACATCTTTGTTCTTCATTTTCTCTTCTATTTTTTCTTCAACATCCTAAACTCTTCTGGATCAGCATTTCAGAGAATTTCTTTCATTTCTTCTTTTGTTTCTTATCATTTCCTTTCTAATTTTTCTTTATTTGGTTATGAGGGATCATCTCATTTTATCTATTACTATCTACGCTATGGAGCGGGTGTAGCGCAGTCAGTAAGAGGTTCCGCTGTGGCTACAATCGATCGGTGGTTCGAATCCGCGCTAGCGCTGACTATGCCCTTCATCCCTCAGGGGTGGATAAATTGGTACCAGACTCCTCTGGGAGGATAAAAGCAGTGACTTGACACATGGGATAGCCCCCGCAAGACATTGTATGGTCCAGTTGCACGCTCGTGAACCTCAAACAATTCTGAATTGAAGTGAACGTGGTGGTGGGTCCCAAGCGGATTGATTAACGTCAAAAACTTTATCCTCTATGATTTACGTAAAATTTACGGAAGTTGAGACCATATAAGTTTCTTTTAAGTCTTTCCAATGAATTTAATTCACTAGCAGCCTAAGGCAAATCCTGCGTATACACACCAGTTCTAATCAGAATCGGTCAAAAAAAATTAAGTTAAAAGAAAAAGATTTGATTTAGACATCAAAAAAACATAGAATTGAGAATTCGAAACCATCGAAAAAATTTTTATTTTAAGATTGCGCTAGAAGGACTATTCAATAAATTCGTAGCTCACGAAAAATCCAATTGGTGTCTTTTCGATGAAAAGTTGTAAAGAATATTTTCTACACCATTTTCCATACGTACATTGCAAGCCAAAATTGCATTTTTGAAGATCTTTGAGATTTTACTAACTTCTGGACTAGCAATGCGTTCAGTGTACTTATTCAAGTCATTATATAGATTATGATACGATGTTGAACACAGTAAATCCAGAAGGAGCGACTTTTTGTCACCAATTTGGCACCTCATCTGAGTTGTTATTGTTCGTTACTTGTCATTATTATTGCTATTCATTCTATTATCCATCGTTATTGTTACTATGCATATTATTTGCTCAAAATGTCTCTCTGTTCTTTTTTTTGGCCGACGATCATCTGTACACTACGAGGACGAGGGTAGTGATTGCCAATAAATGGTGCTAAGCAGACTTTATAGCTTAATTAATTCATAAAATCATTTTTTATTGTATTTTAGTATCAAGTCATACTAAACTCTTTCAAATTATACTAAATTAAATTATCATGGATTTACTTAGGAGTAAAAATATTAACTTGTGTTGTTGGTAAATTTATTAAAACCTTTTTTTGTTAAAGAAATTTTTTCGTGTTGTTCCTCTCAACTCTATGAGTTCTCTTAGAAATTTTTAATTCAGCAAGAAACGTGTTATCGATTTACAAATTACCAGTATACAAAATTACGTAAATCATAGTACAAGAACTACTAGTAGATTTCATGCAGTCGTTCCCGTTCCAACATTTCTTGCTCTCTTGCTCGTTGATACTGAAACAAAAGCAATCTTTATGAGTGTTTCATTAATCCATGAATTTTTTTTTTGGTTTTGGAGTCAAATTTCTGCTGTTCACAAAATCCATACCTTGCTGAGGAAATTAAATTCAGATTGAGCATAATAGTTAATGTCATGATGTGCTGTATCTGGATCATCAATTTGATTGAGAATCCGGATTTGAAGTATTAGTCCTGGAAGAAATTTTCCTGTAGATGTAAACACATACTTTATGGTCTAATATACATGATTTTCAGGAACTTTTAGGAAAATAGTAGTGTATAATTCTTGAAAAGCCTATTCTAGTAGAATTTACATGGATTCTCTTGCACAAGTACAGAAATTCTAAAAATCAAAACAATCTCTATGTGTACTGTTCTGATTGTGAACCTAAGCGTTCCAAGGAAGAAAAAAAAAAAGATTCTAGTGAACACAATGAGGAAATCGAAGAAGAGAATCTTTAGTTTTCCGGAGAATTCAAAAAAAAGAAGAAAATTTTGGAATAAGCATTTATTTATCACTACTCGATCAAAAATCAAAAAAAAATTTAAAAACAACACTGAAGTAAACTTTCAGCGGATCTATGCATCCCTACGAACAGATACAGAGTTTTTTGAGGACTCTGTTTCTCTAACTCTAGCCCTTATAGCAATCATGTCTACATTTCTTACAGTTCCACCCAGGTACCTGTTAGTAATCCACCAAAAATTGCCATCACCAAAGCGGTGCCCATTCCGGCCAACTGATACAGTGCCTGCGTCTCTCGATTCCGATCTCCTTTCATAGGACCACCCTCGAAGTACGGATAAATGTGATAAAGGCTGGAAAAGCGTCAATTCCTACTATAGTTTTCCTTTTTTAAGGAAAAAAATATTCTCCTAGGCACATACGTCTTTCCATAGCTTTCCGGCTCATATCCTAGCGCGAAAATTATGCTGAAAATCTGAAAAATAGAGGAGTTTGACTAAAAACAACCAAGAAGAGGATAAGATTTTCCAAGAAAAAGCCAAGAAATTATCAATGATTCCATAAAAGAATGAAACGATGTTCTCACTCCAGCCAGTATTCCAGGAATACCATGAAGGTTATGCACTCCACATGTATCAAAAAGTTTGAACCGTTTCTCCAGTTTGGGCTGAAATTTGAGGTTTTTCCGGAAAATTCCCCCTACAAAGTTTTGAGCTTTTACACTTAGCCACGCGTGCCCAATCACTGAAATGAAACTGGCACAAATCCCGACGGCCACAGCATGCGAAGGATAGAGCACAGCGTTCGCTGCAGATCCTGGAAAGAAACTGTTCAGGGATAACTGTCAGAAAAAATCCTCAGGAAGTAGCAAGAAAAGCGGCTCATAGAAAATTAGAAAAATTTTAACTAAAAAGGGACTTGATACCAGTTTTAACATAAAGGCATCACCCCGCGAATCAGAAGCGGTACGGATTTCAGGTGGAGTCTTCGTAACGGGGTCGTAGATTATGGGAAGGAGGGTGATTCCTTCCATCCCTTCCTGATTGCCGTAAAAAAAACTGCCCGGAAAATACGACTTCGAGCGCTCCGGCGCGCTATTTTCTATAACGAATTGGATTTGAGCGCGCCAGCCGTGTGCACGCGCCGCATCTTCCGGGCCGTTTTTCACGGGAATTAGAAAGAAATGGACGGGACCACCCCCTTCTCCATAATATACTATCCCGTATACGAATACTCCACCTGAAATGAGAAATGAGATGAAATGATGAGGAAAAGCTGAAACATTTTTCCCTTGTTATTAACCTTCTCTATAATGTTACATGGTTGCAAAGTAGTCCTTATTCTCTATTTTTCTGTTTTTAAACATTTTCCTCAAACAGATATTCCAGTTTCTCGTCATTCTCCCTTTTTTCTCTTTATCTATATAGCATGTTTTGCATTCAAAAAATGGTGACAATCTTCATTCGATCCCCATCTATTCTGCAGCAAATTTTGCCAATTCCTTCGCACAATCCTTGAAGACAGTATCCCTCAAAACTGACAAAGTTGGTATCTCTTCACGAAAAGGTAGGCCTAGAGATGTAGATTGAAGTGAACATTCAGCTGATCTATGTATCCCTACAAACAGACACAGAGTTTTCTGAGGGCTCTGTTCCTCTAACTCTGGCCCTTATAGCAATCACGTCTACATTTCTTACAGTTCCACCCATGTACCTCAAAATCCACCACTCACTACCACACTCAAGTCACCTTAGTTAACCTAAAAAACGGCTGTGAAAAGCGGCACAGTCAATATTCTCCCTTTTTTCTATATCTATATAGCATGTTTTGCATTCGAAAAATATTCCTACGATTCACCTAACAACGTGTCGCGCATGCGAGTGCAGGCATACGTGCCGCATCCACGGACAATAATTGGGCAGGGTTCCGAGGTCTGCGGATGCTGTCTTTTCCGCAGTCTTAACATCGTCAATGCTTTTGCTTGACATGCTGCCTTTAAAGTTTCTCAACCATATTCATGACAGAA
This sequence comes from Necator americanus, assembly GCF_031761385.1. Lineage (NCBI taxonomy): Eukaryota > Metazoa > Nematoda > Chromadorea > Rhabditida > Ancylostomatidae > Necator > Necator americanus. The sequence continues at coordinate 8,155,409 of NC_087375.1, forward strand.
CTCTTTTTGCATATAGCACTTTTGTTTACACCCACGTGTTTGTCTGAAATTCTCGATGTGTGAGTGAGTTACGATTGATTACCTATTGATTTAGATAATCGATCGCTTGTCAAGCATAAGTAATTGTTATTTACTTAGACTGTCTTCACAAAAGTGTTGGCCCCAGCATTTTTTCCAGTCATTCTGTGCCCCGCCATTGTCATCCAAGATGTTCTCAATTTTCGACGGCTTTGTCGAGGTCCTTGAGCCGTATCCAGCTGAGCTCTCAGCTGATCCATCCGTGCAGCGAATACGTCACCCCGTCTCGTTGGTGGTCTCCCCCGAGGGCGTTTAGCATCTCACTATCTCACTCTAACGTTCTTTTAATCCATCTATCGTCGATCCTTCTCATAGTGTGACCGGCCCATCTATGTTTTGCTTTCGTTATATATTCGGCTTGGTCGCGAAGACGGGACATTGCTCTTAAGTCGAAGATGCGAAGATCGGCCGGGTGTTGTGTACGCCAGTTAGATTTCAGAAGAGTTCTCTCAAAGGGTTTGTGGGTGGTGAGAAGCTTCCTAGACGTGGGAGCGGTGTCACCCGTCTAATGGTTTGGTTATGGAAACAAAAGGAGTGTCTGCACATATTTCTTTAGTACCAGTCCGCATGCACCAACAAAGAGGACGAAGAGGCACTCGCAAAAGAAATAAACCTTCACTGCTAAATTTGCAGCTTTCTTTCAATCGAGTGCTCTTCGTTAAAGCTTGAGCACAGAGTTTCGCCGCCAACTTTATGAATGATTTTTCAAATAGTCTTATTTTACAAGCAAAATTTCTCACTATGACATACTGTTCCAAATACTATCACAAAAATCCTTCACATAGACTTGTTCGGAATTTTGAATCTCCGTTTTGATCTAATGGGTTGAGTTTAAAAAAAAATTAATCTCACCAATCGCAACTCCACCGGAAAGAGTTGAACTCTGGATGTGGATCATATTGAATCGTCCTAAATTATCCACGAAAGAACTAACGATGAACGTTGTGACTGTTCCGCTTGCCATTGCAAGGTAAGTGTTCATGATGGCTCGATGACGAGCATCCTCTGCAATGGTAACAGCATCAAAATAGGAACGATTAGAGAACAAACTATTGTTGTTGATTATTTGCAGTTATGTTCTAATTTTCCGGAAAACTCGACTATTGAAAGAAAATAAAATTCTGCTTCTCTCTTTAAGAAAATGCTGTTAGAATGACAATAACTGGTGAAATTGATTGACAACGCGAGCACACGTGACGCAGGTGAAGCAAAACATGGAAAAATGTGGAAGGATCGTGAAGGAAAACTGAGAGATATGAAAGAATGTAGAGTGTGGAGGACACTGAAGAACCATGGAAGATTTTTATGAAGGAGTAATGAAATGTCTGGGGAGACGTGAGGAGTATAGTAGAAAATGAAGAAGTTTCAAGGAGTAGTATTGAGAAGAAGGGGGGAGTATGGAAGAGGTTTCACATTCTTGGCAACCATTTTCACAAACGAACTTAAAAATTATGCGACGGAACGAAAAATTGAAATTGTGATGCACACAAAATGATTTTTCCACCTCCCCCCGACTTCATCACTGCACAAAAATTCTTTTAAATACCTAAGCTTCTGTATTTTCATCAGATTCTATGTAGCTTAACTATACCTGGTTCTTGAACTGCAGCGTTGAATGAAGGAAAAAACACCCAGAGTAGCAACGTCCCTAAAAAAAAGGGGGGATACAGATTTTTTTAAATTTATGAGGCATTCCTCTAGCCGTATTTTCAACTCTCCATGTTCAATTTTTGTAACATTTTAAATTTTGTAACCAACAAATTGTAAATGAAGAACTTGCAAAAAACTTGAGGAGGAAATACCCTGACTAGAAACAATTAGAAAGTATGGATACTTCACACCAAATTTTTTCATGCACTAGTTTGAGGAGTGCGACTTTACAGGCGTCAATCCAAAAAAGTTATGGCGCCATTTCAGAGAAATTTTCCAAACTTATCAAAGTATTTGAGGTGATGGAATATGACACAATTGTCGGTTTCTTTTTACAAATTCTACAAAAACTCTTCTGAATTCCTAATTCTAATTAAAGTACACAAGAAGTTTGAAGAAGTTCGGCGAACGATAACGGAGACGTGCAACGAAAGTAAAGTAAATAACAAGGTTCAAGAAATCGTGGATATCTCGCATTATTCATTTAAAATTACAAATTTATTTTGGAGAGTAAAGCGATTTTTCGTAAGCACTATAAATAAAATAAAATGAAATAAAGAAAGGAGAAAAAAGGTGAAAGTGAAATAAAAGAAATTTATTGAATAATTGAAGTACCGATCATTGAAAAAAGATCCGAGTGGTGGATGGATCCTTGCTCGTCCATTTCCATCACATTCTTCTTCTTCCCGACGAGTGCTGCTGCTAATCCGAAATATGCACCAAAAGCGTGAACAACCAGCGATCGACCTCCGTCATTCACCTGGATGTTGCAGGTGAATTTATGCCTTCGGGCAACGATTGGGGGAAATCAAAGCTATAGAAAATTTTTCCTTTTTTTTTTTTAAATTTCGCTCGACACAGGTCACATCACACAACTCTATTAAATTTCAGAAAAAAATTAAACTTTATTTAGATAAAACAACTTCTTCTTTCAGAAGGTAAAAAAGGTATAAAAAAGATAAAAAGATAGAGGAAAAATTTCCTTTGGATATCAGAAAAAAGCCTAAAATAAATTTCCTAATAATCAATTATAATTCGTACAAACTTTCCCTACATTGCCATGAAATAATTTTGAGTAAAAAATGTTGGAAAAAAAAGAAAAACCTACATTTTTTTGCATCAACCTAAACTAAAATCCAATCAAAACATATTTTAGATATTTTCCATCAATTCTAACTTTTTTCTTCAGTCGTCGCTTTCGTCGTCGCCACATAAATCACATTAGATGAGTATTTCACTCACGTGCAAAATATTGACGACAATATGATCGACGAGCACTGAGATGCTGGTCTCAAAAAACGCGAGCAACAGGAATTGAACCGGCGTCAATCGACCCAACAACACACCCATAGTGATGAGAACAACAGCACATGAAGCGTCGGCAGACATCATCCTAAAGCAGTCACTGTTGTATTTTCTGGATGGGACCCTTCGGGAACTCCCCATGAACTCTGAAATCCTCACTCTGGAACCCCCAGCGTAAAAGTTCCAGTGTCATGAAATTGTTTGGAGAGGAATCCACGTAGTAGCATTGCCCATTGGATAACAAAAGCGGATAGTAGGAGATTTACGGAGACGGCAGAGAAACCATATCTCTAAATAAATAGGTCTGGTCTCATAGAACCAATAATGATAATTTAAAAAAAAAGAAATCTAAATTAGTAGCTCCTAGAAAACTGTGAACAAATTAAATTTGATAACAAGTTGGATAAACAGTGGAAAAGTTCAAATCATTTGAAGAGGAATTTCTTAAATGGGAAAAAAAACTAAACTTTGAACTTCAGATAAGTTGGGATAAGTTTTAAATTGATCTCGCTCTAATTCTATAGTTTTGCTGTGAATTTAATTTGTTCTTAAAAATTTTGATTTCGTAATTTACAATAATTAGTATGAAATAAAATGATCTAACAGAAATATTGTTCCGGTAGAAATTCTTTTTGATTTCATTCTTTCTTGCAAACACCCACCATAGTTACTTTCGCATATCTTACATCGTTAAAACACAGAAAGTTATGAATAAACACAATAAACAGATAGTAAACAATAATAACAAAATAATGTATAAGGGTGTGTTTGAGTACTAAATCATCTTTGTGCCGGAATCGTACGCTGAACAGATCCCTGGTCGTTGTATTCTTTTTTTACTAAGTATTTACTGTATTTGCTTGTATTCGTTTGCTTGCTCGATTTTTTCTTAGATTTGATGTTTTGATTGATTTCCCCTGGTCGATAATTACAGTATCGACTCGATCAAAGAGATAAAATCAGAAAGTCTATGGGGAACTAAGTCCAATGATTGTTTGAAAAACGATCATTGAAGTAATCGATTGACTCGTTACCGAATCGAAAGATCACAAGAGACTTATCTGTGCGATATCGATTTGGTCCAAGAGGAATGACGAGTGGAGTGGATGAAGTGTGTACAAATTATTTATGGATATTTGTATCACTTTTCAATAATAGGACATATTACATACATATTATACCTATTATAGAGAAATATTGACAAATATTATACATATTAAAGACAAATATTTTTGGTGCTAGCGTAAAATTTTTTCTTTTTTTGGTTTTCATTTGATTAGCTAAGCTTCTAATCGATCTACTACACGTTTATGTTCTGTTACAAAAAAAATGATGGAGTCCAAGAATCTCCTTTTAATATCAGTAGTATTAATATGTAGTAATGTAATACATATTTACTAACTTAACTAACTAACTACTATTTATAGAAAAAAAACAAAAAAACTTAAATCTTTTAGTCTAATACGCTATAGAAAAAAACTTTTAAATGAGGTGACAAAATGACTGTGAGGATTGAATCGCAGCAATGATTTTGCTTTTGATAAACCCTAAAAAAATTTTCCTCTCTAAATTTTTTGATTGTTTTCCTAAATTAAAACAGAGGAGGATTCTGATGATTAATTCTGGTTTTTTTTTTCGTTTATAAAGAATCATTCGAATTCCCGAAAAGTTTTGAATATTTCAGATGGAAAATGGAAATTAGTTGCTCAGAAGCTTTTTCATCCAGTAATGAAAAATTCCACCGTGATCGCTTTTTTAATGGCTTAGATCGAACATGTAATCAGAATGTAAGCACATTCTAAGCCAAATAAAAAGATTTTATCGCTAGAGAGCTGTCTTACACAGTGATAATGCCGCTCACAGTTTTTCTCCAGAAATTTGAACGATTCGGCTGCAAATTTGAAGAAATACAATATAAATGGTGAACCACAACTTACATACACGAATGATTATCTACAGTATCTTCAAAAAACAGCAACAAAAAAAGGGATTTTTCCATATCAAAATACAGTAAAAGTACAAAATGATCAGGATTCGAACTATATTCCCTTATAATGTATGAAAAGAAGCAAAAGATTGATTTCCAGAAAATGACAAAACGAAAAGAAAAGAAAAATGCCTCTGATTCAGAAATTTCCGGGCCGCAAAAATGACCAGATCACACACAATTACAATGCGACTGATGAACGAAAAAAAACTAACCACCCACCTTTAAAAACGCCATCAAAAATCCGAATCCAACAAAAATCATCAAATGTACGTCCTGGAACACTAAATAGTTTCATTTCTTTTCATTTTACATATAATCCATGGTTGAAATCTTACATGGATAATCCGTTCCACTGTAGATCCTTTTACTATCGTCTAATGGATCAATATAGCGACAGAATAGCGAAAATAATACCAGGAATATCATTTGAAAAAATAGTGCGAATAATGAGAATTGACGTCGATGCCAGACACTTTCAGTGGCCGGCATTCTCGTGGGCATCTTGGCGAATTTTCGCGGATAATCGAAAAGTATGGAAATGGTGATTGAAGCGGTGATATGCTGAATGTTAAAAGGGAACTTGTGGATTTTTCGAAGAAAATTAAAAAAATAACACAATTCGAAGAATTTTCTCCTATAGGGAATGCAAAAGCACAGAAGATTGATTTCCAGGGATTAGTAGAACGAGATGAAAGAAAACTGTAGCGGATCTAGAAATTTCCTGAAGTGCACGGCTAGATCATCGTTATATTGTATATTATATCATTATATTATACGAAATAACAGAACTATAACGGTAACAAGGATAAATGAAAGGGAAAAAAGACAATAAATTTTTCAGGAAAAGAATAATACTATAGAAAACTGCGTAAACAACCACGATGTCTATATTGTAACTTGTAAAAAGGTGAAGAATCGATGTGTGTGTGTGTGTGTGTGTGTGTGTGTGCGAGTGTGTGGGCGTATGATGTAAGGGGATGGATGAGACGGTCGGCGGCGACGACGCAATCGACGATAGGTTGACGTTCACGGACGATCACCGTCGCTGCCCCGTATCACAACCGCACTCACAACCTGCCAACAACTTACGCCCCCCCTCCCCCTTCCCCTACCACCTGCACTTACTGATCATATCAGTATGCGTGCGCGATGATCGCTGACGATCAACGATCGCTATTAGCCGAACATCGAAATCTGACCGACTGAAGAATCGGAATAAAAAATCCAAAAATCCTCGTCGAAGATCATATGATCTAATGATCATGTCAATATAAGGCGTGATCAATTCCAGTTACCACACATCAACCATCACCTACATCAACGATCGCTATTAGCCGAGCGATACATCTATATTCTGTACTATACATACTATACTATACTTATATTCACTTTTCTATCTTTCCACTCTTATGTATTTACTATATTTGTGCTCTATTTTTTCTTTCCCCAGCCTTTTACGCACGCCATTGAGGCGAATAAACAAATTAATAAATATGCCGAAAAAATTCTGAACATTATCGAAATGACTGTTTCAGCGATTTTTGTTCTCCTTGATTTCATTCGGAGATTTATTCACAGGTTGGATACGGTATATTTTTATAATATATAATTTTTATAATTTTTTATAATATAATATAATATTTTACAATATTTTATAATTTAAGAAGAGGCGATTCGTCTCCAACTTTCCAGGGTCTGGATGTAAACCGTAACGAAATAGAACACCGTCACCAAAATTAGTTCCCTGTTCTATTCAATAGCCGGAACCTCGATTAACGATCTCTATATAACTTCCAAGATGGTTTTGATCTACCCATAATATTTTATTTGATAATTATTATTTTCTATGCTATTTTCAGTCATGGAAAATCCTACCAGTTAGTTATCCTACCTGTTTCTTGCAGTTGAAGAACATTTATGAAAGTGAATCCTTTGATATTTATTCTAAAAGAACATTTTGATCATTTATGGGATTAAAATGGGTATATTTCTGAGCCGGTATATTTCTGAGACATTACTTAAAAATGCTTTGTAGTCTGGTTCCAAATCTCATCTTATAATTGGGTGGTACTTGAATGAAATTCAAATAAATGGCTGTCTACCGTTTTTCTTCAGCTAACAATAATATTATTTAAATTCACTTTTTCGCAAAGAATTCTGGTATTTCCACGAGTGCTGAGAAACGAGTGATCCCGTATTGAAAAAAGACTTAAAACAACGTTGTGGATTCCGGGACGATTTGATTTGAAGATTCCCCGACCAGATAGAGAAGTCCAAGAAGACTGAATAATGTCGATTTAAAAAGTAGAACTTTAAGAAAATAATAAAGCATAGATAACGCAAAAAATATTGCGGCCTGAACGGAGTAGTGAATTCAGACTAATTGAAGATATCATTCCAATGGTAGGCAGGTAAGAGGACTTGTGAGCTATAAAAACATTAATGTGATAAAGCCAGCCTTTTTTGCATCGTCTTCTAATAGAAATTTGTAAGATAACAGTGAAAGAAACTATAATTCCTGGTAACTTTAATGACTACACTTCCCAGCAATTCAATACATCATTCCTTTCATTGACGAAGAATTGAGACATTCTTATTGAACTATATATCAGGAGAATAGTGTATTACGTAGTGCATAGGAATGACTGATAACTCAACTACCGCTGTGTTTCATATGTCGTAAAATGAACATAGAAAAACTCTCAAACCGATATCAAACTGTGATATGAAAGTCATGAAACCATCGAAGAAATGCCCGTATCAATCCATAAACGGATGGACTTTAAAATGATGGGAAAACATCCAAATGTATCTAACAGCGTTTACGAAAGCGAAATAGAATTTTGGAATGATAGAAACTTATGTAATTTTTTGGAAAAGGTGCTCTTCCAGTACAGAGACCGTAGGAAGGTTGATTGTGCATCTTTTCTTGACATCAAACTCTTTGCTTGCCCAAATGTTTGAAAAAAAAAACAAGCTACAATTGTATAGCTTCAAAATTTATATAGAAATTTCACAGGATTAAGTGAGATGCAGTGCATAATAACAAAAATAAACACATGACAACAGACGAAGAAACGAAAATGAAGAAATGAGAGTGAAAATTGCAAGGACAGACCGTGACATTGATACATTTTAATCAAAATAGCATGCTACAAAAAATGGTGGAATAACAAAACTAAGAGCAAAATAACACCCGAACAGAACAAAAGTTAGGTTTCAGACTGGCAGACCATTTTTATAGTTTGAAGTTGTTCTCGAGAAAGATTCAAAGAACTGAAAACAAAAATCATACTCTAACGGAATTCGAATACAAATAAAAATAACTAACGATACCAAAATTGAAGGATATAATACCTTACCTAAGATGAGCTCCAAACTTCCAATTAATACGTAGCAATCCAGCTTGCAGCGCAGCGTCTATCTGTCGCAATGTTCCATCAGAAGAGGTCACAACTGTTTGGTTCTGGACATTAAAGACGTATTTGTTGAACAGAAAATTATTAATCGCACAATTAAAACGAAAAGGTGACGTATAGGAAAAACAGAATCTCCTCACCGCTCGCAATCGGAAGAATTTGTCAATAACTTGGATCAATTGAACAAACACTCCAATGATAGTTGGCAGATCCTTCAGAACAATCCCGTAGCGATCTTCTTCGTAAGATTCCACGACGAACATATACAAACCTAGAAAAATAGCACATCTCTCCAGAAATGTTCCGCGGATCATTTTAAAACATACTTTCGATTGCAAGGACAGCGATATGCGCTTCGAATCTTGGTATTACGAACGGTTGATCACTCCACAATAAATAGACCTTTTTGAACCTTAAAAATCCAAAATATTACTTATACATTCTATGTTCTATCTTTGCAAAAACTTCAAAGGAGAAATATACAAGCTACTTACAAAGTGAACTGCTGCTTGCCGTTGAGATCAGGACGACGAGTAACAGGTCTCATGGCGATACGATGACGTTGTCTGACAGCCGAAGAATACACTGAAACACATTTCAAAGCTATTCCTCAATAATAACGATAAAAAGAAGTCATGAAGAATGTAGAATTACATTGCTTCCTCGATTTCTGCGGCATCATCAACATTTCTCGATCCACTTCCACTAATTCTTCTTCAGTCATATCGCTCAAGTCTCCATGGGGTCCAACCAGGAGACGGGAAGAAGCCATCTGAACGATAATGAATACAAATACAGCGAAATGGAACACCAACTTCTTCCAGAAAGACTGCTACTATTGTTATGAGTACTGAATAAGACAAAAAAAGATGTTTCAATCTAAATGAAGGGTGTAACTCCTTCTAAAGATCGCAGTTTTAAACTTCCTTCAAAGAACCAAAAATGTCTGAAGCAATAATTACCTCTACATCGCTACGAATACGTTCTAGCACATTAATACATGTCGTAGAAATACATGTCCAGTTGCGAGGATGTCCGCCTGTAAGAAGAAGAGGAAAACTTGGTTTTCTTTTCTTTACTCACATGTGAATCAAAAACTTCAAAAACAAAAAAAAAACTTCGCAACTAAAATGTTTCACGAACATAATAAAATGTATTCTTCAAAGGAATAAACCGGGCGCATTTTCTTTGTAGATAACTCATAACAAGAACTAAAAAAGAACTGCTGACGGCAATATTTAACTTCTAACCTACCTGGTTGACTAAGTGAAAACACTTCTAGGCGACGAGTGCGATCCATCCACGCTATTCGACGTAGGTCGGTGAAAGCGAACAACTAAAAATAAACTATGTGTATCCACAATGACTGCTTTAGCATGGATTATTCAGAATGAGAATTTTTATCAAACCTTCAATAGACCATCTTGGCTGTCGAGGACGTTTGTGAGTGTCCGTGTTTGCTCAGGAGTTGGAGTATGCACAACAAATGGTGGAGGTAAAATGAAAGAGATTGGCTGTAACACAGAGAAGTGAATAAATAAATTTATTTATTTGTCTAATAAAAGAAACGTAATAAGGCACGTAGCTCGTGCTGAATGTGTTCGAACGGGCGAGCGTGTGCTGCATGCTGTCTTACTGTTTGACGTAAACTCGCTTTTTCCCTTGGCTTGTCTCAGTCTAAGGCAAAACGCCTATACCCGGTCGAACACATTCACCGCTGATCGTATATAGTTAGGTAGTTCAAAGAAAGTTTTAAAAAGGCTTACCTTCATTACAATTTGGCGACACATTTTCAGTAAAATTTTCGTAGCGAAGAGCTGTCCAAAAACGATGACCAAACAATAAAGATGGGAAGAAATGTAGAAAATAAATAATAATGAAGACAGTCCGTTCGTGAATAATCCTAAATTTGAAGAATCACCTCATTTTATCAGAGAAAATTTAAACCACTTTCAAAATGTTCCATTTAGGAAGTAAAATAAAGAAAATCACTCTTATTTCTTCTGCAGAATTAATGAGAATAATCTAATTTGAGAAATTCTAACCTACAAAACATCCACACAAAACCGTTAGAGAAACAACTCGTGCCGCTTCACGAAATGTAGAAGTCATCACGGATTCGCGTCCAATTGAGAACATTCCACAGATAGAGTGGAATATTCCTAGCTAAAGCAAAGGGTCTCTGGTAAATATGAAAACAAATATACACATTAAATATACAAACAAATATACAAATTAACATAACAGCTGAACCTACCTGCGCAGCGCTACCCGAAAAGGAGAGTTGGAAGTCGTTGTGGAAAATCGAGTAAAATGATGAAATTATAGTTGAGAGCATTATTGATCCCAATAGAAATCTAAAACAGCACTTTAACGCTTGGTTTCGTGATCGAAAAGGAACACGAAAGCAAAACTTACGTATCTGCATCAGGAAAGTATGACATTTTTAAAATGATACCACCATAAACGATGTTATATATCAAGACGATGCAGAAACCAAGCCAGGTCTCCGAGTTCTTCCACGATAACCTCTGCTGCTGCTCAGCTGTAATCGTATGTTTCAAAAATTCGCTATGAGAAAGTAATAAATGAGTAACAAATAGATTTCGTGTAGATGTACCTTTCAGCAACATATTCAGCACAGTCCAACTCATAGCAAAGGAGAGAATCCCAACCGTCAAAGCAGATAACCACGTCGAAGCAGCAAAAATTGTACCAAATGCATCTGGACAAAAAAAACCACGTAAAGTTGATCGAATGATCGGAACAGCAGAAACTCACCACCAAAGAACCGAAAAATTGACCGAATTGAAAACTGAAGAGCTATCAAAGAGAAGAAAAATACACAAGCACTTATAAGCCCGACAAAAATCGAGGTTCTCAGTAGACGGAGTGAAATCTGAAATCTATCCACTTTCGTGTACTATAGAATTTTCCGAACCAGTACATAGAAGACAAGAAACTTACAATTCCTCGGAACCAATCTAAAATCTTATCATGTATGGTAGGGAGTGAAACCGGTTGAGGGCTAAGCATTGGACGACTCGTGCGAGTTTCAGATTTTGATGGTTTCGACGGTGAGAAGAATGCATCGTCATCGAAAGTGGATCTAAACGTAGCATATATGTACTCGGAACAAATCTACAACGAAATTTATGAATTTATTTCGAACCACTTACCTCCTGCTGTTGTTCAAAGGCGATGATGCTGCCTCATTATGTGCGAGGCTTTGAGGAGTAAAATCCCCAATCATGAACTCGGAACTGAAAGAGACGGAATATTAAGTCCGCTATTACTGCACTCATATAAATCCCAGTAATCATAAGAACTTAAGAATCATAAGAAGCATAAAATGGTCTGGAAAGACATTGCAGGAGATTACACTAGCCGATATGGCTGCACATAAAAAGAAATGGGCCCATTCGGGAAGCTTCGGAAGAATATGGCTGAAACACTACAAAGGGAAGAAAAAAGGGAAAAGAAGAGGAGAGGAGGAGATCAAAGAGGTTCAAATATGTCACCTAGTCAGCTTAAACACGCCATCAGAGGAAAAAAAAAGAAAAGAACTCGTCTGAACGAGAAACCGAATAAATCCCCAGAGAAATTAAAGGTTCCAATGGACCACAATGCAATCCAACTCAAATCACGGATGAAAACATAAGTAGAGAGTAGTAATTCCAATTTGTTTCAGCAAATCCTCTAAGAATAAAAGCGAACTTGACATGAAAACGCAATGTCACACTGAACGTGACGAGCACGGGCAAATTCGAAAATAAACGAATACACTCGAATTGTTAGCAACACCATAGCGGCGATACAGTAACCCAATAATGGTGCTTACTCTCAATTTGGTTCGGGTAAAACGCGGAAATCAAGGGAACCGTACTTATTATCGACTGTTTATACTTGTCATTTAAGTCATAAGCATGTTTGACGCTTATTCTTGTGGTCTGTTATCGGTTACTAGTCGGTTACTCCTTTGTTAACGTTCCTTGTTTCACTAGACATACTGTATGCTTCGCTTATTCGTTTTTATTCATTATTCACTAATTCCAGTGAAGCAATTGATTATTCAGAAAGTGAACAACATAAGAACGAGCTTTCAGTATGCGAAAAAGTCAGACAGGTTTTGGATCATCAATTTTTTTTTGCACTGTCTGGGGTTTCAGTTACATTTTCGTACATCTAGTTAGTAGTTTTAGAAGTTTTCAGTTTAAAGTAGTTTTTAGGGTAAAATTTAGTTGGGACCACTCAACACTGCTCTAACCAGACAAAAATCGTTCTTAGAGCGCAAATACCTTTCCTTAGTGTTAACTGCAGGCTCCGGGGAAGCCATCACCTACGCCATTTTTGGTTCTTTTTTTTTTGTTATTGAAAGTACTCTATAGTATGACTTGGCTATTCATTTCCAGTATGTCTATTTGGAGAGTTTCTCGAAGTTAAAACATTAGTAGTTCCGATTCCATCTTACTTTTTTTCTCTTTGTACCTTTAGCCTACATGTCATGGATGCTCAAAGACGAAGGGCTTAGGTTTTAGGGCCCTATTTGACTCAGCTATTCACTTCTAATGAAAAACTGTCGATTGATGAACTATCAACTTCTCAAATTGAAAAATCATTTGACAATTAATAACGGGTTTTATGGCGAAAGGAAGATTTATGCACGCTCTAAAGTACAGTTCGATTAGAGCAATGTTGAGTGCCTCCACCTACTTTCTCGACGGAGGATAACATCAGAGTTCTACGTGTTGAGCTCAAATCGACACCCAGGTCGTTCAGCAAGAGTAGGTATCTTATTAAAGAGTAAAGACCTCAATGCTAACTGAATATCATCAGTTGTTTATGGAACTCGTATCTGTCAACGATTACTCAGGAAGTATAGTCGGGTTAAAGGCATCACCCCACGAATCTGGAGTGGTACGGATGTCAGGTGGAGTATTCGTACACGGGATAGTAGATTATGGAGAGGGTGTGATTCCGTCCACTTCTTCCTAATTGCCGTAAAAAACGGTCCGAAAGATACGGCTTCGGGGGTTCCGGCGCGCAACTTTCTACAACGAGTTCGATTGGAGCGCGCCAGCCTTGTGCACGCGCCGCATCTTCCTGACCGTTTTTTTACGGCCATTAGGAAGAAATGGGCAGAATCACCCTTCTCTCCATAATCTACGATCCCGTACTTCTCCGCACCACTCCAGATTCGTGGGGTGATGCCTTTAAAACGATATGAATCACGAGCGGTAGTTTCGGTGCATTTGCGTACCCACTCGAAACGGCGCAGTGGAGGCAGCAGTTGGGACCGAGTTGGGACCGTCGCAAACTGCAGCGATCGGTGGTGCCACCAATGGTTTCACCACGCTCCTAGCCGCTACGCTCCACAGACGCGCTTCGAGAGAAGCCGAGTACGCAATTGCGTAAGTGCTTCATGTCGTTTCGACCCTACAAATGGTGCACGTATTTGGAACTCTAAAGATGTCAGTGGGATGCGTACCCAGACGGCACATGTGCTATTCTTGGACGATTCTCGTGAAGTTACTGGTGCCATTCCTGGGGAGTATTTAATCAGAGCCCCTATACAATATATATGTCCTTGGGAGTATAATTATGACGGAAAGTAACCATCGGGCATTTCTTTTCCCCACTATGCTATCCAGTATTATTTGCTCTCGGTGCAACGGTACTTCGCTTCGGGACCTCGCCGTTTGTTGCAGAAACACTCCCGGAGCTGGAACGAGTTCCGTGACGTGATGCGCCTGTACGCTACAGATTTTTACTGGATAGTAATATATCCAACCAAAACATATTTTTCTGCTTGAGCCCATTCATAAAACTGGAAGAATTGTATTGGATACGGGCTCGGCATCGAATGTGATCAGATGGGTGAGTTTCAGATTTTGTGCGGTGGAATGCGTTAGAATTTGAGGAGCCGGGTCAGTTGGATATTTTCAACCTCGAAACCCTCGTTTGAGAAAGTTCATGAATTTAAAATTTGGATCGAGGATTAATCAAAACACCAGCACATCGAGGTATGTGTTCTGAGGGCTGAGATAGTTCGTTCTTGTTTTTAGAACTTTTTTCCCTGCAACTCTTCCCATCACACACAAATGATTCCTCAGCTAAATTTTTTAAAAATACTTTAAGATCTTGAGAACTTTTATTAGAAAGCCATACTTAACAACTATCGACAACATTGTGTTTGATTCATTTTTGTTGTACTGAAGCGATTCCCATTTTCGAGTCACAAAGTAGCGTTCAGCAATTGATTCCTGAACGGAAAACAAACACTGGTGAAACGTATCAATAGGCGCCAACTCTGTCTTCATATCTCATGTAGCTTCGACGTGGTGCTTTCGCATCTCCGGGAGCTACGCAGTCCGCAAATCGAAGCTTGTGGAATTGCGTCGCGTACGTGGGTGGATCCCTGGAATTGGGCGATACGAGACGCAAAAATGCACCAATTCTCAGTTAATTATCGGGTCACTTCATTTTTCGAAATCAAAACAAATGAAACTTTTTTTCAGGAACCAAGCGTAATTTCCTTAATTTTCTGCATTCTTCTTCTATTTTTCTCGTACAATTCCAGTATCCTTCTTCCAAAATTCACTTCTCCGAAAAATACTCTTGAAAAAAAAAACCGAACCCTTAATCCGCAATGATCCGATATTATTGGGTTCTGAGGGAAAGCCATAAAGGTGTTAGAATAACCTACTTATAGTGCAGGATCCATTTATTAAAGATCCCCTCAAAACATGTCTCAGTATCCGAGTTCAGTAGAAGTACCTGAAAAAAACGAAGAAGAAATTTTTTGTTTCGTTGAAATTATAACATTGTTTGTCCTCCGTAACAAACCTTAGCCTATTAAAAAGAAATTTTAGAATAGGAACAGAGATAAACCTTTCTATGGACGTTTCATCTCAAAATATTGTACAAAGGGTAACTATGTGTTGTTATAATTATGATGTCTCTAATGAATACTTCGCAAATGTGCATAGTCATTGCCATTTTCGTTGTCTCTTCAGCTGCCGCAACGCGACCGCGCCGCGTCTCGATCACCTGCCGATCTCGCTGGTAGCGGGCAGTATCGATCGGCGCAGAATTATCAGTGACTCGATACTTTTCTGAGACAATAAACGGGGCAGAGACTGCGCATCGCTCTCGTGGGAAAAGTTTTTATAATATATAATGATAAATAATGATAGTAATAATAAATAATAATAATAATAATAATAATGCTAATAATAATGTTGTAGTGTATAAATAGCCCTAGGTGGATAAATGGATAGGATATCATGATTTGCCGGAATTCTAAACTTGTTCTTCGTCGTCCAAATATCGACGAACCTGTTCTCTTCTGAATTCGGAAATCCGAAGCAGTATCTAAGATTTCTTCTGAAGAAAGAAAATAAAAACATCACTAACTTAATGTCTTACCCATTTTGCACACCACGACTGACTGAACGTAAATCCTGGCCACCAAAAGAGACCTATATTTATGATGTCACCTTGTTTGAAGAATAGTTTAAAGTGATCTCTTGCTCCTCTCTCGAAGTCATCCCTAAATAATTTTTTTTCTTTAAATGAGATTGTAATGTGCAGTTCAATAGTGACAACAACCTTCCTGGGTTGTCCAAGTTGAAAGTTTCGTAGTCATGTGCAGACTCATAGTATATCTGAATAAGAAAAATAAACAAATAAGATAAAAATGAAAGAAACGAAACCAATGCTCATGGATCTTCTTGTACTGTTGTGTAGTCGGCGCTGAATATGTTCAGCTACGTGGACGCGACGCGTCTGCCGCAACGTACACTGTTCCTCTGCCTAAGGGCAACGTATCACAAAACTGATCGATGTTGGGGTTTCTGCGGAGTTCGTGGTGTATGTAGACTACGACTATGAGCGTGGCCCCGCAAAATCCTTCTTAACCGTTCTGAAAAATGGCGTGGGAATGGCGTCCTTGTGCGCGCACCGCATCCACGGGCGAGCGGTCGAAAATCAATAAAGTTTCCTTCCCAGTCTATTGAAGCCAAACCAATGCACGGGCTGCTGAGCGGTGTACAGGGTAGCGCGTTTTAACGTTTCTCGTAGAAACTAAAGCGATTCCCACGCCTTTTTCCAGAGCAAACAAGGAGAACTAAGCGAACCCTCGCTTATACCTGTAGTCTACATCCGAACTCTATATTCGCCCACAGCGAGCCCAACATCGTCAGTCTCGTGATACGCTGCGTCTAACTCTGCTCACTCTATTCCCCTTGCGTTGCTTTAGCGGAAATCGCATCCTACTCGGATTCTTGAACATATTTGACATCGATAATTCCCAATAATATTCAATATATTCATTTTTTAATGCATAGACACAAAAAACTTTAGAAAACAATGTTTCTCCTCTTCTCAGACTCCTACAATAACCATCGATTTGTTGTAAATTTGATTCCAGAAATAAACCTTCAATTTTTAGGTGCATTTGAAAAGCGAATACAGTTTTTTTTCCGACGACAGTATTTCCCAGGGAGAAGTACATATAAGGCTGAAATCAAGGAAGTCGAGGATTATTTGGACGCTTAGTTGCATATAATATAAATAAACAACTACGTACAAACGTAGTTAAACACAGTTAAACATGGCAGACGTCGTATAAATTAAAGTGCAAAACACTTAACTCACTAATAAGCAATAAACAATAATAATAGTTAATAACTAGTAACTAATTCTAATTACTGGTGGTTAAATATTATTTATTATCCTTTTGTGCCCACCGAAAATTCTTCCTTCGCAAAAAATGCTTAGACTTGCTCACCTTCAAGTAGACGGATGCATCGGTGCCAGCGCCAGGCTCATCGCATGTGGCAATAACAACATCCCACACTCGGCCGTCTTCTGCAAAATGATGAATGGAATTTCCAGAAAAGCAAACGCAAGTCCTATGAGCGATGTCGTCGAAACTTCTAGACGTTTCCGTAGGACGTGTATAGTTTAAGAGTGATTGAAGAATAATTTTTTTAAATAATCAATCTATATGAACTTTAATTATATCTCCTCAGTTCCGGAAAATTTTAGAAGGGAGTAAATTTGAATTAATTTGCGGTTAAACACAATTTTTAGGGTTTTAATGCTTTTGAGGACAGAATGCTAATTTTTGTGCTAATTTTCCAGCGCATAGGTGAATTTTTGTTCGAAAAAATCTTTTTTTTTCACGGAAATGGTTGTCGTAAATCCCTTTTTCCAGTTACTTCCCGGATCTACAGTGGTCTAGTTCGATTGAGATGCCAAGACAGAAAAAGAAATGAATCTCTTGATCCCTCAAATGTAGAATTTTAGAAGGAAGTTGGGTTTGTATGGCAGTGTTGGGAGGTGTCTTCGTTTTTAGCTCCGCTCTTTTTTTGGTGTCTACGTAAGTGCGACGGTCGCTTCAAATCTTATTTACTCATATTGATTAGTACTATTTGTCAATACTTACTGCGTATTTTAGTCATAATATTTTATATATTCTATTGCATTTATTATTCTTTCTTCATTCCATCCGTTGTTTACTTCATTTATTTTAATCGTGGCATTTCCTTAATTTTCATGGTTTTTAGTCTCCAAAACTTTGCAGTGCATGCATTTATTTACTTGTTTATTTATTTATTTATTTATTGTTAATCCTACGAAAAGCTGTGGCACTCAATCTCCTTATATTATTATTTTTAAGGAAAAAAAAATCAAACTCACGTTTATTTGTAGTGTTAGTTTCTTGCTCAATTGCTAGTTCAGCAAATGAATACTGGAGAAAAAAGAAATGAAGCAAAATAATATTTATCCACTTGCGCATTGTAAATATTAATCTTTCAGGAACACACGATGGAATACGAATGACGAGGAGTCGGCGAAGCAGAATAATCCTCTCGTCCACATATCAATAAGAATGCGCAAAGCTCTCCAAAGGACACGAACGATTTTTGCGGAAAAAGTGCTGTTCGCGTTCGAAATGACATCTAAAAATGATTCTCTCGAAGTAGCGCTATGTTCCTTTTTTCACTCAAAATTGATCCAAATCCAGAAGATATGTGAGGAAGATATCGAGCTCGATCAGATCCATCTACCATCAACAATCAATCATCTTTTACTTCTTTTTTGTTCAGTATTGAAAAACTTTAATCATGAGAAGCCTTAATTTCTAATTTTCAACATAGATTTTGACATAAATTATGATTTTTAATCATCATTTAGTGATAGACATAGATTTTTTTAAACAAAAATTCACCTATGCCCAAGAAACGTAGCATTTTGTCCTCAAAAGCACTAAAACCCCAAAAATTGTGTTAAGCATTTTTTTATCTTCGCTACAATTCGTTGAAACAAATTAAAGGCATCACTCCACGAATCTGAGGTGGTACGGATTTCAGGTGGAGTATTCGTATAGATCATGAGAGGAGGGTGAATCCGTCCATTTCTTCCTAATTGCGGTAAAAAACGGCCCGGAATCTGCGGCGTGTGCACACGGCTGGCGCGCTCCAATCGAACTCCTTGTAGAAAATAGTGCGCCCGAACGTCCGAAGCCGTATCTTCCGGGCCGTTTTCTACGACAATTAGGAAGAAATGGACGGGATCACCCCCTCTCTCCATAATTTACAATCCCGTATACGAATACTCCACCGGAAATCCGTACCACTCCAGATTCCTGGGGTGATGCATTTAACGATATTCAACTTTGCACGGCTCATTTCCTTACATACTAGAGCGCAAACATTAAAAGCATGCAAAAAGTCTTCATGCTGCGCTTCAGAGAACAGTATGATTTTATTTGTTATTTGATTTTTTTGATGATATTTCATATGTGTTTTTTTAGCCTCAAAAGGCCCGGTGGGGCCTCCAATCGAACCCTTTACAATTTCGGCAATAAAAACCATCTGTTTCAAATTTGAGCATATTTTTAAAATTGGAAACAGTGTATTGACTTCTTTTCACTGTCTCTGTGTCCCTTTTGCACAAAAATCAGTAGAAATAATTCAGACCCTTACTGCTCTCTTGTGCAGGTGTAGCGCAGTCGCTAAGAATTTTGGCTGTGATCACGTGGTTGAGGGTTCGAAACCACCCTAGTACAAACCAAGCCTTTCATCCCTCCGGTGTCGATAAATTGGTATCAGACCCGTCTGGGGGGATAAAAACACTGACTTGATCATCGTCTAGCCCACGCAAGTCATTGTATAGAAAAACACGCGTTCCGAAACCTCAACGATTACAAATTCCAGGAAAACACGTTTGCGGATCCCAACTGGATACGCCAATGGCTTTATATTTCTTTGACTTTTGAAGCCGTTCCTGAGCTTTCTTATATTCTCTGCTCGAAATTGTTTCTCTAATGTCAAAACCCTTTCTGCACTCAAGCACTGTGACAACAAAGAGAATATTAGCAGTAGAGTCAACACAATCGAGATTACATCAAACTTGAACCTGTTCTGGATTCTGGAGGTGAAAAAACTCTGGAATCGCCTTTATGCTGTATGGTGAAAATCGCAATCGCAACGCTTCCGATGTTTCGTAGTTTTTATCAGTTGACGCCGATTTTACGACCTTTTTGCAAATGTGACTGTTCGTGCCAGGAATCAGCGATCACACACGTATAAGGTGATTATGGATAGATTTACATACGTGTCGTTGGGTTGTGTAGTTATTGGCAAAAGTACGCGTCCAGTTCGGACCGACGATGAGTAGTCAGGATTTTGGAACATGTACTTTTTGTAATAAATTTTACAATAATTTGAATTTCACTATAAAAAATAAAATTCTAGAGCAAAGCTAATTTAATTTCAGACCTCACAAATACAAATATAATAAATAATAGAATTTCGGTAGTTCATTACATGCTACTCTTTTAGTTATCCTGATTATTCGGGAGTTTTAGAGAATGTATTTGTTATTAGGAAGATGTAAATAAGGCGAATCTAAAAAAAAACATTTTATGGCACGGACCATTTATTGTCCTTGTAAAATCTGACTGAATCCAACATACAATGATGAATTATAACTACAGAATGAAGAGAAAAATATTTTCAATTCTTTTAAACCAGGAAATAAGGGGATTCTCAGTGTTTCAACTTAATTATGGAGCAGAATGAAAGCAATTGAAGAAAAAAATCTGCAACTTCAATGACAATTATTATAACAATAATAGGAGAACTTAAAGAAAAACAATACTGTGTTATAAATATGACGATTTGGGGATAAATGTTGGAAAGAATAACCATAAATCTGATTGAGGGGGTTAATTGATTGGTTTTTTAACATTTGTCTCAACAGATCCGGAGAATAATTAGAAATATATGTATACAAATATATAGTTCAAGTGGTTTTTTTTTTCCAGCAAACATCCAAGTTGCAGTTTAGCCTCTATGCATATGAAGAAAACTATTCAAAAATCTAGCCGAAATTCTTTTCGAGTGCCTGATATTCCGACAGAATTCGGAACTTTAGCAAAATATCTCTGATTCTATGCCGAATAATAGGTGCTCAGAGCATTTCTCTCTTCATAAAGTCCAGGATAATATCGCGTAGATCCATTAGTATCGAAAATAACGATGTGTGCAATCAAGGTGGATGGGTTTTACAAAGAAAAAAAACTTCTAATTTGATTACATTTCTGATTTAAGGGAAGTTGCAGACGCATGTGAAAGTAGAAGCAGGTGCATATTTATAGTTTGTGAGCAAATTTTGTACCGTATACTCCCGTGCTATAATCCTGTTCATGTAATATTTGCTTGTTTTGTCTTTTTGTTATTTTTAATCTACATATATATATATTTATTTATTATTTTTTAAATATATATTTTAGCCCATATTTTCATTTATTTTATTTTTTACACCTACTTATTTTTTCTATCCTTATGTTTTCGTCCTCATTTTATTTATCATATCAATTACGCTAACTCGTCCACTCGGCTCAAAATGTGTGTACCCTATCCTACTTTAAAAGGGAATATCTGGTTTTTTTTCAGGAGATCAGCGGCTGATATCTGACATATGTACACCTGTAGCTGTAGCTTAGAGTTGGGGAATTTCTCAGAAGTAAAATCCGAGATGAAGTTGAAACTTTGTGTTATTTTCACAACGGAGGTGTTATTCCAAGATTTTGACAGCGAACTGACATTCCGATCGTTTCGCCGTTATCAGCGGTTTTCGAATGAACTTCACGAGGAATTACTTCGTGAAGAGTTGATAAATCCATCTTTGATTAGAAAAATGGTATATTCTTAGACAGTAAAATGGTACATTTTTATTGTAAAAATGTATATTTTTACGGGAAAATGGTATATTTTTTCATATATGCAAGTTCGTGCACTATTTCCGTGTGGACTGCAAAAGCATCACAATATAACAGTAAACAAAAGTGAATAACTTCGTCATATCCAGAAGAAGGAGAAGAAAAAGGAGAGAAAAAGCTATAGGATAACAAGTGAACAAACAGAAAGTGCATTAGCGATAAGAATGATTTTATTATTTTCCAGGATTTTTTCCGCTTACTACGCGGACGTACTCACTAGCGCAGAATTGTAATGATAAGAATATTATTGTGGCGTTGAGTGGTCCGTAAAAATTCAAACTGATTAATTTAATTTGTGATAATTTACCTTTATGAAAAATTGGAAAAAAATAGAACCAACGTTAGATATTACTAAGAAAAATGATTTGATTTTGAAAAAAATTTGAAATTTGAAAAAAATGAGAGATTAATAAGAAGGAACAGGAAATAAAATACTTCAGAGAAAAAAAAGAAAAAAAACAGCTTTAAGGAGAATTAAAGAAAAAAGTCTATGGAAGAAGATGAAAAATTTTGTTTCTCTACTTCGTGCTTTAATAAGCTTTTAATAAAAATTTTACGGTAACCTCTTGACCCTTCAGTGATATCTGAATGTGAAATCCAAGGTTGTCCCCAAAATTAGGGAAGAATGGTGTGAAACCCCATTTAGGATAGAACATATGCACATTGAGCAGTTTTTTCTTCTGAAAAAAAAAATAAACAGCTCAAAACACCTTTGGGTTTTCTAAGAGAATTGAAAAAAGATTAGATTTGTGGAAATCATACATGTATTTTTAGAATAAGGAAATGATCAGTTTTCTTCTCGAAGTATGACTCATCCATCCATGGAAGCCCTATTTTTTGATTTTCCTCGAATGGATGTGCTTAAAAATCGACATTATCGGGTTGAGATCGTTAGGAAACCCCTATCCAACCCATAAATTAACAAATTTCAAGGACTATGTAAACAACGACGGTGATAAGAACGAGAAAATCGTTTGTGAATAAAGTGGCCCGGCTAAGGTACGTTAGTCCTGCCTGAGTCATTGATAGGCGTTGATGGCATTCACTGCCTTTGCTGTCACGTTGTTGACTGTTCGCAGCGCTTCATCGGCGTTTTAGTGGATTTTTTTTTCGTAGGTAAAATCTTTTCTACTCTTATTTCTAATCAAAAATCCACTCGTTTATCTGTTTATTTGCCGGAAAAGTGCTTAATTTCATCATCAGGAAGAAATCACCATTTTATTGTCATATTCTAAGCTGCTGCTGTAATTTTGTCACAACTTAATGTCTGGATTAGAGAGGAGCCAATCGTATGAGGTTCGAGAACACTATGAAACCAGGAATGGTCCATGTCCGTCGTTTTCAGGTGCGAGACAGTTTCCTTTTGGACCTTTTTTTCTGCAAAGATTACTTTTTTTTTGTTTTTCTTTTGTTCATTTCTTTTTCGTGCGTTCAGCTTCTGCAGTTCAATAACTTCTTCACTATTATAACTTTTATAACTACTGAAATCTACCACAATGCACGAAATCGAACCGTTAATCCGCTTCTACGTTGCCGAATTTTTCTCGCACACTCACTGATAACCGACAGTTTTACGTTGAATTGCAAATCGACCATCACCGTAGCCGAACTGTACTCCGTGTCCGCCTACAATGCTTGTTGAACGGCTTATGTTCAACCACCACCACCACCACCACCTCCTCCTCCTCCTCCTACTCCTCCTCCACACCGCCACTGCCGCCACCGCCCCTCGAATAATCACAGTTCCACCTCGATGTTTAGCTACCGGCTAACGCAGTGAATTGCGTTAGTGGCGCCGGATCGGTCCTCGCTCACCCTGGCACTCGATTCGATTTTTTCCCACTCTTTTTCCGCTCATTTCGCAATGTTTGCTCACACTATCAATGAAATTTGTAGGGTCTATACACTAAAAAGTGCAGATTCATTTATTTTTTCTAATGGAAATTCCACATTCACAACTTGATAGGGTTCCAGAAGCGTAAAAGTTCGGCATTCCTTGGATTCCTAGCATAATTACCACCTACAGCTTTTCGATAGTATAATAAATGTGACAACTTAAGGATAAATGTTATAGAAAAGTTTTCCATTTCAGTAAAACAATTTCACACAGTTTAGTCGTTAGCAGATTTCTTGGGTAGAAAATTTTTTAAAATTACCTATTACTAAAAAATTGTCTATTAAAAACTATTTTCTCACCATAGGTGGTGAACGGATAACATTACGGGAATTATCGATTACTTTTAAGAAAAAATTACTCGCGAAAACAATTGAAATAATCGATAAAAGCCCACGATCCAATTTTGAGATCGTGTTTTTTCTTCTCCGTTCTCCACTTGATTTTTCTGGCCTAATGACGTTAAACGGCAGCAAAATTGCTTAATGGATGCTGAGAGAAGAGTATCGTTATAATTTCTGGATTAAGTTTATTTTCAACCTATCACAATCCGTTTGAAATAAATTCGAATTGCGCTTAAAGCTTCGCGTCTAACAAAAAAAAATCGCTAACCTACGATGAATTTCACTCTTATCACATCAAAGAGTCCATCGGTATTTTTTGCGATCGTTTGATCAATCAATAAACTTCAAGGAATCTGGAGGAGTTTTCTCTTTTTTGAAAATAATGCATACAAATAGAAAATAATAAAATAATAAATAAAAAAGAAAAACAATGGAAGAAATTTCTGCTTTACTCGCCTCGTCATTTCCACTGACTGAAAAAGTTGAATCAAATTCCTTTTCTAGAGCAATTTTTGTGACAATGCTGGTGGACCAGTTTTTTTTTTGTTTTCATTGTTGTTTGTGAAAAAAGAACTGATCATCCGAACTTTTTTGACAAGTTTCTGCTAAAGGCTACGTAGTTTTTCAATGATATGTTGATTTTATTTAATATCCCTGTAAACAGCACCAGCAACAGCATTATATAAACGCAACAAGCAATTCTGAAGCGCTTATTCACAGCTGGGACCTACGGGACAATAGCGGCCATTCGGATATGGATGCATATTTCCCGACACTACTAAACACTCCACTGAATCTACTATTCTGCTCAGTTTTCGTGGTAACGAACTATAGAGGGATCCTTTTTTTCCAAAGTAGATCAACCTTTAGGGAAAAGTTAAGGATAAATATTGTTTTTTTAAGGGTTTTCTTAAATATTTTTTAAAGATTATTTTTGTTTACGTAGGGCACAATCGGACTAAGCAACATTCCTGTTTAAGATGAAATTTCTGGGTGTTTTTTGTTTGCTTCTCGATCCTGATCACCTTTCGGATTGAGGAAAATTTCAGAAATGGACCGTCGTTTCCGCCTACCACCGTTCTCACCGCTGAACTTCCATAGCCGATTCTTCGACGATTTCGACTTTGACCGTGCGTTCAGCAGACCATATTGGCATGATCAATCGATGCTCACGGGCCATAAGATTGGCGAGGGTGTAGATGTCAGCAGCTGCTGCTATTCTCCCCTTAGTTTTCTTTTTTGAATATTATGTTGTTCAGGTTGTCGACAACGACAAGGAGTACGCGGTTTCTGTTGACGTGTCGCAATTTGAACCTGAGGAATTGACGGTGAGCGTGAAATGAACTACTTTATTTCCTGGAATGGAATGGAATGGGAATTTTGATTTTAATAACCAAAATTTTCTCGAATTTTTCAGGAAAGGCTGCGCTAAACTTTTGCAGGAAATGTTCCGCAGAAAGAAAATGTTTTTTTCAAGACGACTTACATTTTCCAGGTGAACATCGTGGACAACACACTTATCATCGAGGGAAAACATGCGGAAAAATCGGATAGGTTTGGAAAGGTGAGTGATAGAAATAATTTTTCTGTCTCTGGGAGAAACGTTGATAATAATACGTAAATATAATAATAATATAATAAATGTAATAATAAATAATAAATAATATAATAATAAATATGCGGCAATGTGCATTACGGCCATGCGGAACTAAAGTAATTTATGATTGATTCCTTCTCTTTTCCTAATCCTTCTAAATTTTTTGCTTTTTTACTTTTATACTTGTTACTATACCTTAGAAATTAATAGAGCAGGAGATGTTTCTGAGGAGAACATTTTGTAAACAAATAAACAAATAGCAAAAAATAAACAACATTTAGTGAAGTACCCGCTTAATTCGTTTATTGCGGAACTTTTGAATGGAAAGACTTTAGTAGATCTATATGGCTGAAAAGAAAAAAAAGAGACAAAATCAGCGTATACAACTTGAAAAATTACAATATTTATTTTTTTCCCGATAAAGGGGAAGATTGTTCACTGGAAATTAGAACCTAATTAATACAGGATCTGTGACATTGGATATATATGTATAGCCTAGATGGCGCACATCATTATTAAAGTAAAAAAATAGTTTTTCACTACTTTTTTGTTTGTAATTTCTTATTTATACTCTACCTTTTTTTACGATTTTATATAGTATTTATTATTTCTTTTTTGGTGTCTTCTGCTACCGTGTATATTTTGCTATCTTTTTACTTTACCTTTACTACCAAATCACATATTAATTTTAAAATTTTTCTAAATAGGAATGCGTGTTGTACGGAATCCCCAATTAAATTCGAGTAAGAATAATTGAGAATATTTTTTTTTGTAGGTGGAACGACACTTTGTACGAAAATACGATCTTCCGATGTCGGTGAAAGGTGATGAGGTGAAGAGCGAACTTAGCAAAGAGGGAATTCTTACGGTGAAATACGATCGTCATCCTGAACAACAACCAAAAGTGATTCCAATTTCAATTAAACCTAAGTAAGAAAATTTTTCCCACGATTTGCATCGGACACATATTCGCCTACTTGGGAACCTATTGTCAATACATAGCATTAATAAAGTGTCATTGTCTATTTTTAGTGAACTATAAAATATTATTTGTATAATAGACGTGTCATTCGATTGAATAAAGTACTACATAATAAATAAGATATCACATGTATGCTCATAACATTTCTAAGGAAAAAAATCTAAAGAAAAAATCCACGGAAAGAAATGGGTAACTATTGATTCTGAAGATTAGAACGTTTCTCTTAGACAAGATTCTTCTCTTCTCCCAGAATTTCTTTATGTCTTCAAAACATCCACCACCACCTATCTAAATTAAATACAATTTTTAGAAAAAAAAATTCAAGAATATCATTTAAGATGCTAGGAAATGACATAAAACACATAGGAAGAAGGCTATATGATTATTATTCATTCACCTTTTTAAATTTCTTGGTTCTTGGTTTTGCATTTTCACTTTTTTGTAGACATTTAAAGCATACCAAATATCTGAAAGAAAGAAATCGAAGTAATGGCAAAATTAAGAGCGGGAAATTTTAAGGAGTGTTTAAAACGATATACAGTATAGTGGTCCTTGATAGTTCCATTACACCATTGTTTTACATTACCGTTCTAGTATGTATCTACACTATTGATAGGTGGTAAGTAGTCATAGTGGTTTAAAGACATCACCCCACGAATTTGAGGTGGTGCAGATTTCAGGTGGGGTATTCTTGTGAGGGATAGTAGATTATGAAGAGGAGGGTGATTCCGTCCATTTCTTCCTAATTTCCGTAAAAAACGGCCCGGAAGATGCCGTGCCGCACAAGGCTGGCATGCTCCAGTCGAACTCCTTGTAGAAGAAAGTGCGCCAGAACGCCCCAAGCCGTACCTTCCGGGCTGTTTTTACGGTAATTAGGAAGAAATGGACGGAATCACTCCTCTCCATAATCTACTATGCCGTATACGAATACTCCTCCTGAAATCCGTACCACCTCAGATTCGTGGAGTGATGCCTTTAAGGACTTATGGAGTATTCAACTTAACGAGAGGGATCCATTCTTAGACATAATCATCTTTTCCGCTATTACGGTATGTAGCTGAGAACTTAAAAGATTTTTTTAAAGAAGAGAATTTCCCGATACTTATTATTTCCTTGGTATTTTTCCTCTTACCTTTTCTAATAATGAATAATTTCTAATAAGAATGAATAATGAAATGGAAAAATGTAATGAAACAGAATAGAAAAGGGAATGGAAAATTTTTGAAAAATCAATAGAATAAGGCTTTCTTTTGCTTTTCCTTCTTCCACCTTACTTTGAAAGGTAGGAGGACCGCAATTCAGATTCCGACCAGGATGGCTCCGGCAATAATCCCATGATTTCAATCCTATGTAATTCCATGATGCTCACTTTCTATGCTTCCAAGTGCAGTCAAGGTAATCCTAATTTGAGAACGAAAAAACATGAACTGCCGTCCCGTGGCAGTTTCGATACGTCTCATTGACCCTTAGATTCAAAACATTGCATGACCAAAAAAAATATCTATTTATTGGAATTTTTCAGAAATATGATAATATTAATATTTATTCCATGCAAATATTGTTCACAATCAATGTCTCAATTTCATTCTTTGATTTCATTTTTTGTTCTCTCATTCAAATCCCACATTCTCATCGTTGATCAATCTCCAGGACTGAAAAAATGAACTATTATAAAGTAAATAATATCTACTTAGCATATAATCGTTGGTTAACTAAATCCATAGTGAAAACGATGGCGAATAGTTAGTTTGTATAGATAGATTCAAATAGATAGTTTTCCTAAACACCTGGAATTTTCCGCAATTTCCCATCAAATGCATCAAAATGTGAGCAAAATGCACTTTTGTTGCTAAGTGCTCGGAGCTAAAACAGTAGTCAAAAGATTGCAAGCGGTGGATTAACGCTGAATGTAAACACGAATCGGAGATTTGTCATCTTTGCTTGCGGATCTGATGCTATCGATGTGAGTTCTGTTTGCGAAACGTGCTCCTCCGAGTTTTGTTAAGTACTTACCGTGCAAAATATCGGATGAGCTACCGAATTTCTCAAAATAATTGCATTGCACAAAAATATGAGTTCCTCGGGAACTCTTCTATTATATGAGGGGATCCTCTTGTTGGAAAATTCTCGTTTATAGACATCACCCCACGAACCTGGAGTGGTACGGATTTCCGATGGAGTATTCGTATACAGGATCGTAGATTATTAATAGAAGGGTGATTCTGTCCATTTCTTCCTAATTGCCGTAGAAAATGGCCCGAAAGATGCGGTTTCGAGCGCTGCGGCCACCATTTTCTACAAGGAGTTCGATTGGAGCGCGCCAGCCCTGTGCATGCGCGCATCTTCCAGGCCGTTTTTTACGGCAATTAGGAAGAAATGGACGGAATCACATCCCTCTCCATAATCTACTATCTCGTGTACAAACACTCCACCTGAAATCCACACCACCTCAGATTCGTGGTATACTGCCTTTAAAATCCGTGTATAAGCGACCAATCGATAATTCTACAGCTGTTCTGCGAGTAATCGATAATTCTGCAGCAGCTAAGACTCAGCATTTATCGAACCCTAAGGTGCAAAGATAACACCAACATGAAAGATTGGAATATACATAGTCGGTTGCACTTATGTTCACCCGTAGGGACGCGACATCTGTTCGATTTGAGCATGGCAAAGGACATACGGAATACTCTTCCGGGAAAGGAGAAATCCCGGTTAAGCGACGTGGGTAGCAACATCGACGTTTTTCGAGCATACCTTAAGCGAAGACGAAGGCTCTCGTTCTGCACGGTTTCCTGGAGTCTTAGGACGTTCATTCGGTGGTGGTGGTGGATTCTGAAAGCAATTCTTCTTTCAGCACACAAGAACACCTAGCAATTCTTGAAATTATTCATGTATATTCCACACAGTGGCTATTGCACGAAAAACCTTAGATATTTGGTGAAAATATATTGAAAATAAACTTTCTCGAGAAAATCTTGCAACTCTGAATAAAAAAAATTGATTGCACTAACAAAAAATTGTAATCACATATTGAGTTGGGAACTATTTCTAAATTACAATATTTGAACACTAGTGGTTACCATCACAAAAGGAAGATTATTGATCGGTTTGGGATTTTTAGCCCTTCCATCATTATTTATAATTTGTAAATCTAAATCTAAATTCGATGCATCTATCTACAGATAATTTTTATCATGCGGGTGAGTTCTTGAGTGATTTTTTTTTGAAAAAATCTAATGAATTTCAAATTTAATCCTACATCCTTTTTTGTTGCAAAAAATATTTCAGATTAAATATCTGAACTCCACTTGCATATGATCAAACTCCACTGAAAATTCCTTTAAATCAAGAATGCACTGGCAAAAAAAAGTGCTATTAAGGGAAAACTACGCCTTTCCGTAGATTACTGTAACAAGATTTCAAAGAGGAAGAGTGCCTACCCTTCGACGAACATCTCCTTCCGGAGTTTTAGCTGGTTCCGGTTGATTTTTATTTGCTTCTTGATTTTTACTTGTCTCTTGATTTTTAGCTGTTTCTTGATTTTTAGCTGTTTCTTGATTTTTAGTTGTTTCTTCACCATCCTAAACAACGAACAAACAATAGTTCCGAAGCAAGCCTGTGAAGGTATCTCTGTCTGTATCCGGGGATGAACTTTTACATATTGCTTGCGCCTAGTCGAAGCCGAAAAAAAAGAAGAAAAAGAAGAGAAAAAAGAAATAAAGGCCGAAGAAAGGCCGAAATTCTAGTCACATTCGAATGACCGCAGCACATATGCATTCGTTTGAGTTCGGCCAGATGCGTTGCGGTCAACCGGCTGCAAAACATTGTGAGCATAGAGCAAGTGATACTATTTTGATGCATAAGCCTCCCACGTCGACTCATTTGTAAAAACCTTGAAAACGAATGGGTCTGGAGATCAAAAAGTGTCCATTATCCTTGTCAACATTTCGGGAGTTTGTCGATTTCCCCGTCTTAGGAGGACAGGGGGCTGCGATTTGAAAATGTCGTCGAATTTAGAAATATGTGACGCGAAACTTATACATTAACCTAACACGTGAAAATTTTACAGCTTCTCCATCTCCGCCTCAACTTTTTTTTTGTGAGAAAAATGCAATCGATCGATGGCGGATGTATCAAAACGTTGCATATTTCCTTACAAACCAATTAGAATCATCCATAGAGGTGCATTTCGCCAAAAAAAAAAATCCAGTAAAGAGAAATTACATTTTTCGACGCAAAACTGGTGGCAGGAGTTTTCTCATCTTTCATTTTTGCTCCACCTTTTTGTTTTATCGATGGTTTTGGAGTTGGATTTGGTTGTGGTGTTGTTGCGCCGGATTCGCAACGATCTTTTCGTGGCATCTCTTGATCGTTCTCTAAAAAATCAGAGTTTCGGCTTCTTAATATTACATCTCCTGCCGTGGAGCGATTGAGCCAGCGATTAACTGTCCAACGGGAAGCAGCGACACGCCCTCTTAAAGGCACTACCCCACGAATCTGGAGTGATATGGATTTCCGATGGCCAAAGACCGTACTTGGTCGTAGATTGCAGAAACGGGTGGGATCCCGCTCATTCCTTCCTAATCGCAGTAAAAAAAACGACCCGGAAGATGCGGCTTCGATCGTTCCGGAGCGCTATTTTCTACAACGAGTTCGATTAGGGCGCGCCACCCTTGTGCACGCTCTGCATCTTCCGGGTCGTTTTTTACGGCAATTAGGAAGAAATGGACGACATCACCCTTTTTCCAACAATCTACGACTCCGTATAGTCTTTGGCCATCGGAAATCCATATCACCTCAAACTCTTCTGGTGATGCTTTCAAAGGCAGGATACCACGAATCTGACGTGGTGAAGGAATCCGCGGGGAAATCTAGAGATGGGATCCGACGTGGTTCCGCTCATCTCCCTCGATTCCGGAAGGATAACGTCGTGAAAGACGTCGTTTCTTCCACGACGATTGCGGTTGCAACGCGCCACTCTTGTGCACGAGAAGCGTTCACTTGAGAGCGGTCGGAAGTCAGTGGTGCCTTCTGGACAGCCTACTCAAGTAAAACCAATGAATAGGCTGGTGATGGGACCGGACCGCGTGGACAGAGGTGCGTTCTGACGTACCTCATAGGAACTAATGCGGCTTCCACGTCGTTCTTTTAGGACAATCAAGGAGAAATGAGCGCAACCACCACGCATTTCGCAATCTGCAATCCCACCTCTATTTTTCCCCACGGGTTCTCTCACCATATTCTCGTACTTGTGGTATGCTGCCTCCAACGTTTTGTTGACGTTTATGGTAGCTCTGTTTGCGTAGGGTTGCTGACGCCAATCGCTGTAAATGATCGCTCGAGGTCGTAGCTTACATGTGATGTTTTGGAAACTAACAAAATTTTTACAGAAAAAAAAATTTCATAATGTTCTCGCTTCTACGAAAAAAAAAACATTCTACAACATTCCTGCTAGAGTATTCGGTTTATAGCTGGAAAATCCTGAATTTTTTGAATTTCTGGAGCAAGCTTTTCCGAACAGTTTACTACTGGTAAACAATCAAAACAATCAACAAAATGATTAATGTGGTCTGACTCACCCTTAGTTCTTCGTTTAACACAAATAGCAAATAACATAATAGTGATCATCATAACTGTGACGGGAACGCAAAGCACTTTTCGGATATCATACATTTGCCATGGAGAACCGCTCTGAGGTAATGCAGCTGAGGTTGTGACCCCCTATCCCCATGTCTCCTTCTAAATGTTTTGATCGCGCTATCATCATACGTGGACTAGGCGGACAACAATGAATGGAAGTACACAGCGTATTCCTCTGCATATCTTGACTTATTCCTGACTTGGAGCAGTGCAAGTCGCAGTCTGTAAGAGGTTCCGCTGTTTCTGCAAAATCGATCGGAGGTTCAAATCCGCCTTAGTGCCAGCCAAACCCTTCATCTTATCGGGGATTGGTAGCAGGCTTGTCCGAGAGGATAAGAACATTGACTCGACACAATGGCTCGCCGCCGCAATTCACTATAAGGCTGCATGCGCGTTCATAAATCGCAAACGAACACTAAATTGAAGTCGAACGCGTGGGCGCATCTCCATAAGGAATTGATCAACGCCGTGCACTTTATCCTTTATTTTTGACCAATTCTACTAGATTAGTCTGTTTGATCTCTAGCAGCTATAATTTGACGTAACCTCATAGCTATTCGATCCCTCCTCGCTACTTATTAAGGCTAAATGTAGCAAGTTCTTCCAAACCACTGATATTGTCCCACCGTTCCTCGTAACTGAAGAACCTCGGGAGTAACTGACTTCCTCTTGATTTTTTATATTTGAGATATTTGCTATCAACCTCTTCTTCTGCCTGAGGGTAGAACCATATCGAAGATCTCTTAAATTTTAACTCCCTTACTCAATATGTTTTATACAAGCATTTTCGAATCGGCGGGCTTGTTTTATCACCTTAGGCGATTGCTTCGCAAAGGCGTATCGTCCTTGAACACAGCTCCAGCTCAACCCTTTAATAACTTTCTCGATCTACAAAGAGTTCGCGTGGAATCTCCACCTGTTCATCAGTGTACCCATAGCCTGTGGGACTTGACGTCACGCGTGAACTTCTTATTGATGCCGAGTGACCCGAGTACCACAGGTCGACAGTGTCCGGCAACGGGACAAAGTGTTCTTACTAAAGATTCAATGCTCCCTCCATGTATTCAATCTATTTGGGTTGGGCTTTGACGGAGAGCTGGAAGACAACACTTTTTTTTGCGATATCTGGCTAACTTCCGCCATGTGACTGTGGAAGTAGTACAGCTTGCATCTGCCCTGAGCGTATACTCAAACGCCTGATTGCATTTGAGTGGAAGTAGGGTCACAACGATCAGGTTGCAGTCAAACTCGTATGGGCGGCCCCATTTTTCAATGTATTGTCATGCTATATAGTAACGCGCTTAGTCCGTGTGTGTATGTGTGTGTGTTTGTCTGCGTGCCACGAAAATACTCCATAATGATGCTAAACTCTGCACCAGTGGTGTGCCGAACTATCACCATGCACTTAATAGGCAAGCACTCTACCTTTCCACCATTGTCCGAAGATATTTTTACGATGGGCTTGATACGCCAAGTTAGTTTCTGTCATTTGATAATCAAGATAAATCAACTTTTATGTAAATGTACACTTCCAAATTTGCAAACTATCATGCTATATAATAACTGGCTCATTCTGTCACGTGTGTGCATCTGAGTGTGTCTCAGTCACGAAATTCGAAAAAGAGAGGGAGACGGGCACCACGGCATCAGATTGGTGCGCCAATGTCAGAAAGCCATAGAGTGAGGTGAGACGGGTCCTACTGCGTCGGAGTGGTGCGCGGGAGCCCCAACGGTAGAATAGGTTTCTATGACCCGTTCGTGTATCTATTTCCAAGCATATTTCTCTGATGCTGCTAACATCCTTTCTATAAAATGTTTCACATACAAACGGCTACTTAGATACAATACTAGTCAACACACGTTCACGCAGTAGACGTAGAGTTTTATCTTCATCACTACGATGATAATATTCACATCATTCTCTAAGCACTTCGAGCGTTCGGCTAAAGCCGGACTTCAGACTTTCTGTGGTGTTTGCTTCGCTTGCCTTCACTAATCAGCAAAAATTAATATAAGTGTTATTAGTTCTATGAAATTGGACTTCTTTATCTCCAACAATCTTTCTTCCTTTTTATATTATAACTAAAAGCGAAAGATTTCATAGTCTTCTATCTAAACGCGCCAGTTCTACGTTTGGAGAACATTCGAACTTCAGCTTCAAACACTCCTTTTCAATATATTGTAGACAAAATTTAAAAGTATTAACTATGGGTTTTCCTCCTGTTTTCTATAAACAGTTATCAGAAAATGATGTTTTGGCATAAAATGATGTGAAAGACAGCATCCTATTGATAAAGATAACGTTCCACGTCAGATCACATAAACATCTTGCTACTATTTAAGCAGCCGTTTGCATGCGTGTTTCCACTTTCTGAGAACGGCATGTTTCCACTTTCTGAGAACTGCAATCCGACGCCACGGGACCCGTATTACCCATATTGTCGCACCCCACATTACAGCTATCTGGCGCCGGCGCACGAATCCGACGCGTGCACCCCCTTCTGTAGGATGGCACCAATCCGATGCCGATGGACCCGTCGCAACCCCTTCTGCAGGTATCTGGCGCCGGCGCACCAATCCGATGCCGGTGGACTCGTCGCACCCCCCATATCTCCCGCGCCCCAGCCGACGCCGGTGGACCGTCGCACCTTCTGTAGGTATCTGGCGCCGCGCACAATCCGACGCCGGTGGACCGTCGCCCCTTCTGTATCGGCGCCGGCCAAATCGACGCCGGGTGGACCGTACCCTTTTTAGAATTTCGTGACACACAGACAAACACACACATACACACACGGACTAAGCTCGTTATTATATGTCATGATAATAGTTGAGAGCGGAGGAAGCTCAAACTTCGAATAATGCATCCAAATTGTGAAGGTTTCAGAGCAACATAGATGTAAAATCAAGTTTGATTGTTCTGACGTACTGACGTGTGTGGGAAGAAAATCATGAAATCTTTCATCTATGCCTAAGCTTTTGAGGAAAAAATTGAAGAAAGCGTTGACAGAAAAAAATTACAATCATAATTTTACAAAAGGGGCGGATGTGGTGCAGTTGGTTAGAGGTCCGTTGTAGCCACACGGTCGAGAATTCGAAACCGCCCTAGTGCAAAGCAAGCCTTTCATGCCTCCGGGGTCGATAAATTGGTACCTGACTTGCCTGGGAGGATAAAAACACTGACTTGATCATCGGCTGGCCCCGCAAGTCATTGTATAGGCCAACACGCGTTCCAAAACCTCAACGATTACGAATTCCAGTAAAACGCGTAGGCGCATCCCAAGTGGATTGATACGCCAGTGACTTTATCCTTTATCCCTTTTAATTTTACAAAAAAAAGTCAGTACTTTTATTTCTTATTCATCGGTAAAGGCGAGCAAAGTAAACACTACAAAAAGTCTGAGGTACGGCTTTAGCGGGACGTTCAGACTGGTAGAAGATAATTAACAATAAAGTTATGAGTGGTAGTAATATAGAAGTAATATAGGATAAGTAAGTAATAAAGAGTTCAATCTACATGAGCAACGGTCCAAAATGTAGGTGAAAAATTTCTTTCCAACCTCCAACCTTCAAACCACAAAATCGTAAATTCGATTAGATTGATTCCCAAAACCAGTGGATGAAAAGATCCTCGAAAAATTCTGTGCCTCGAATCTTTAATGGACGTTCTCTTGTCGTTCCTGCAATATTGACATACCAAGAAATCCTTCAGCGTCACCAAATTTACTTCAATAGCAACGTGCTAGGAAATTTTTATGAGAAAATTTTGCATTTTCAGAATTGCGTGACGTTTTTCTTTTGAAGAGCCACTTGGAGGTGAATACATAGTTTCTATTATTAGCGTAGGAAATTCATCATTAAGATTTTCGACTATGGCTCTATTTTTGCCTACCAAAAACCATATATTAACGTATATTGGATGGTGGTGGAATTACGTCATGAACATTTCATTCATGTTTTTGAACACTTTTTGAATCTCCAGAAGGCTTACTGGAATATTCCATGCTGTACGAATCGTGAAAACAATATATTAAGTATACTGAAATAGCTTTCCGCTATGTTCGAACCATGGGAAATGAAATAAAATTTTTTAAAACTGACAGTGCAGTATCCTTAAGCACTGATATCTGGATAGTGTTAGGGAACTGCATGTGAGACAATCCGTAAGAGCGCGGTGGTTCACCAGCCCCGGTTAGTCAGTGAGATTGGTCAGTTTTCTTCCTGGAATCTTGCCTAATATAATTTGTTATTAGAACGATATCAAGGATTGGGAAAGAGAGAGGAGGAGGATGTATGCATATGAATAGCATCCAAGACCTCAAACCATTTTTAGGCCTTTGATGAAGGCGAGGTTTTCGAAACGGTTAGGCCATAAATAAAGCCTCACCTAATTTCACGAGAAACCTCTTTGGCTAAACAAGAAAACATAAAAGAACAACGATAAGTCTATGATATAGTGTACGTTCAGTCCAACACACCTTTGACATCGTTGAGTGAGCTTCAAGATTCCTCGTTGACGGGTGATCAAACGTATGTGTGGTCTCGCGTTATCGTAATGGAATACAACTATTCGAACTCGAAAATTCCTAGAGCTTGGGTGCAGCGTGTCACCACCCCCAAAATACTCGCCTGATCATACGCTATCAGATTTGAACTTGTTTCATTCTCTTCAAAACTCCGTGCGTGGTATAACATCTATTGAAAGGCACCATCCCACGAATGTGAATGTGCACCACCCCACGAATTTAGATGCAGATTTCAGGTGGGTTATGCCTATGCGGAGCTGTAGATTATGGAGAGAAGGGTGGTTCCGTCCATTTCTTCCTAATTGCCGTAGAAAACGACCAGGAAGATATAGCTTCGAGCGTTCCGGCGCGCTATTTTCTACAAGTTCGATTGGAGCGCGCCAGTCTTGTACACGCGCAGCATCTTCTGGGCTGTTTTTTTACGGCAGTTAGGAAGAAATCGACGGAATCACCCTTCTCTCCGTAATCCACGATTCCGTATAGGAACCCTCCACCTGAAAGCCGTACCACCCCAGATTCGTGGGGTGGTAGAGCTTTCAAGTGATGCCTTTAAAAACAGCATACCACGAATCCGACCTGGTAAAGGAAAATCTAGAGTTAGGGTTGTAGATGGCGGGATCAGGGGTGGTTTCCCCCATCTCTCTTTCTGATCGTCGTAAGAAACGGCGTAGAAACTACGTTTTCTGGGATGGTTTCAGTTGCAACGCGGTTCCTTTGTGTACGCGCCGCGTCCACGTGCGAGCGGTCGAAGATCAATGGTGTCTTTCATCCGCCTATTCAAGTAAAACCAACGAATATGCTATTGAGGAGACCGGAACGGAACTACCTTGGGATCCTGCAATCTACAACCCTATCTATAGGTTTTCCCGCGTATTCCCTCACCACGACAGATTCGTAGCAAGCTGCTTTAAGATGAGGTTGTGAATCAGCACTTTACTCAGTTTTTCGCCGATAAGGTGCGTACTGCAAAAAGTAGGAAAAGACAGACTTGAGTTGTTGAGGTTTGCAAAACTCATACAGGACTGACCTGGCTTAATAGGTGGTGTAGTATTATAGCTTTAGACGGTTGCCCGCAACTTCGCCGAGGTGTGTTGTTCTTACATCCAACTTTATCTAATCTTCTTGATCTACAGTAAGAGCTCACACAGAATCCATCCACTCGTCACTGTCCGGTCGCCTGAGGTCGACAATGTCAGCCAGTTCAGTACAGCGAAAAGGAGTGCTGTTATCAAAGATCCAGTAAATATTTGACCTACTTGGGTTGGGCTTTGGCAGTGTATTGTGAACAAAACCTTTTTACAATGCATTAGATTGAGTCGTAAGTAATTTCCGCTCAAGTACATGGTACTTACTGTTATTGTTTGTACCTGCATATTGTTAATGTATTTCCCCCTAGATCTTGATTTATTTTCGGCATGTAGCGGTGTAGGCCCCATCGGTCAGAGGTCCGCTGTGACTGCATGGTCGATGGTTCGAAAGCGTCCTAGTGCAAACCAGGACACCTTCTTCCTTCCGGGGTCGATAAATTGGTACCAGGCTTGTCTGAGAGGATAGGAACACTAACTTGACACATCGGCTGGCCGCCGCAAGTCATTGTATAGGGCAACACGCGTTTCAAAACCTCAACGATTATGAATTGGTGTAAAAACGAGTTGGTGCATTTCAAGTGGATTGATACGCCAGTGACTTTATATTTTTACCTTACCCTCTTAAAGGCATCACACCACGAATCTGAGTTGGTGCGGATTTCAGGTGGAGTATTCGTATACGGGATGGGATACTATGGGGAGCGGGGTGATTCCGTCCATTTCTTCCTAATTGCCGTAAAAAACGGCCCGGAAGATACGACTTCAGGCGTACTGGCGCACTATTTTCGACAGGGAGTTCGACTGGAGCGCGCCAGCCTTGTGCGGCGCCGCATCTTCCGGACCGTTTTTTACGGCAATTAGGAAGAAATGGACGGAATCACCTCCCTCTCCATAGTCTCCCATCCCGTATACGAATACTCCACTTGAAATCCGTACCACCCCAGACTCGTGGAGTGATGCCTTTAACTGTGCAAATTATACAGATCGTGATACAGAGCGTGCCCAGAGCTTATACTCAAATGTCTGGTTTCGCTTGATACAAGCAGGGCCACCGGGAGCAAGTAGCAATCGAACTCGTATGCACGACCCCACTTAGGCCGTTATCATTCTGAACTTTTTCAGGTCGAATTCCGCACATTTCATGTGTTACCAGATATTTCAACAAGAAAATCATCAATAAACGCGATAGTCTCTACAATAATACTCAAGATAATACTTAGAGATACTGAAAATACTAACTACTAAAAATAGAAAACAAAATGTACTAAGGAAACAATAAGGACTCATTTTTTCAATTCCTTTTATTCTTATTTACTTCATTTGATCATTTTCTTTTTTTTCTGTACTGTTATTTATTTGATTTTGCGTTTACTAATAAATTCCTTTAGGATTAGTCTCAATTCCCTACTGAGGAGCCTCAAGGGGGGTTAATCTAAAGTGGATCATCTAGGTGGAGCCAAAAAGATTCATCTTTTGAATTTCAGGCTCTATTCTTTTCTTTGTGATGTTTCAAAGTGACACATACTTGCACTTTTTACATTCGACCATCTTATCGTCATTGTGCCTCATTTCACGCGAGATGTCACCTCTCTCGTGTGAAATTCTTTTGTAGTAGTTTCCTTTATACATACTTATAGTATATTTATTGAAATTTGGTGCAAAACATATGCAAAAATAGTATGTGTGATGGATTCCAGTCTTCTCGAAGTGAACTATTCCTGAATAGAACTTGGGAAGGTTGTCTTTATATATATGTATTTACATATATATCTTAAAAAAATTTTATATTCTTAATCTTATGATCTTATTTTATATAAATCCTATGAAAATTTTCGATTTCCCTGCTCTTGGAGGTTTACTAAAGTTGGAAGTCGAACAAAATCCGGAGTTAATTCCATTTCAATTCAGTGTATACCTTAATACGCTCCTATTTCTAACTAATTTTGCATCTTTCATGGAGTTGAAGAGCCTTTGAGAACAATGCTTCAATAGACAACAGAAAAAGAAGGGAAAAAACAGAAAAAAACACTTTTTCCCTTTTTTTTTGGTTCCTTTTTTTCTGGGTTGATTCAGTCAATTTTATATAACAAAATACAATATTTATGTCATTTAAATCATCATTCGAGCTTAAAAAGAGTTTCTTCTGCTTTCTCTAAACCTTTCAAGACCTGGTTACTTTACAAAGGTCCCAAAGCATCCCGGATACAAATCACGTCTTAATTTTTCTGCTTTTCCATAATTCTCAAGTTTTTTGGATGTTAAGGCTATTTGTGGAGTGGTATATGACTTCAATGTGAATTCTTCGAGTGAATACATTAGTCCACGATGGAGTCAAGAGGTGGACAGTTTCCCTCCTTCGGTCAACCTCCAGCTCCTCGTCCACATCTGATTTGTGCACTTCTAACGTCTGCTGCGGGAATTTTCTGTAATATTTCCGCAACTATTTTTAAAGCTTTTTTTAAAAATTTTTATTTTATTTTTTTATCCAGTAATGGAGGAAGTATTGGTACCTTTCTAAAAAAAAGTATTTCCCCATCGTTTTTTCTGTTACAGTATCCTTTTCCGAGTTCACTCACAAATAAAGCATTACTGTAACTTATTGTCTGGTTGTTTTGTCTTTTTTGTGGATTTAGCGTCGTGCAATTAGACTACCTAAACTCTTGGAAGCATTGCTATCGGGCTTTTTCGCATTCTCGAACGTTATTAGCCCATTAAAGCTTATGACATGCCATTGCTGCCGTGTATTACTAGTATACTGTGCCCTTATGTGAAGTGAGAGGCCGTAGATATGGGTGATTGTTCGTCAAATGACAGCAATAGTATCTTTTTCCTAGCAATTTTTTTTTACTAGGTTGTACTTTTTATACTTTTTGAATTTTTCTGGATGAACTGTGACACTATTGGGACTTTTTGGGCATTGAAATGCGCTTATATGGTGAGCATAGCTGTGTGAGCAAGGATTATCCAAAAAAAAAAACAGAATCACCAAGGAAAACCTGTTTGTACTTTAGAAATATATGTTTTTTCGCAACAAGAATCTCATGTTTAATTATCCTTTTTCCCCACCAAGAGAAAAATATCGGAGTTTTCATTAGCAGAATTTTTTCGAATATTTCAACTGTATCATCTCGTCCAGCGTTTAAAAAAGCGGTTCAGGATCCACCAATATCTGTTCAGCCGCGGAAAAGTCTTTGTAGATCTAGCAGAGACATCTTGGATAAGACAATTTTCACTGCAGAGATCATATTTTGGATTTCTGGAATACAGAAATATTTGATCAATTTATAAATTTCACAAAAGGAGACTTGATAAAGTTACAGCAGATATATTTGATGTGTAGGTATACATTGACGATTATTTTGGAATTTACAACGCTAAAATGTTAGGCAGTTCCAAAAATAATGCAGTTCTAGGAGAAATTTCTGGAAAAGAGCATTGAAAGTCTTGGAGAGAAATCGAGGAGAATTACAGATATTGAAAAAGAAAGTTTTTCGCTAGTTTTTTCATAAGAAATGTTCCTTGTCCTAGTTTTGAAATAAAGAGCAAGCAATGTCGTAGCGTATTTCATATAAGCGATGAACCAATACAAGTAGGATGCATTTGGTTGCTAACATGATTTTTTCACAAAATCCTTGAATAAATCAGATTAGAGAGATAATTAGATTAAAGTAGGAAAAGAAGTAGTTATAGGAAAATAAAGGATTTTTTTTTCACCTCTATCTGTCAATGTTTTTTTGGGCGAAAACCCGAACACCAACAAAGCAAAAATTCGCGCAGATTTTGCTGATCAACTCCTTAA
This sequence comes from Necator americanus, assembly GCF_031761385.1. Taxonomy (NCBI): domain Eukaryota; kingdom Metazoa; phylum Nematoda; class Chromadorea; order Rhabditida; family Ancylostomatidae; genus Necator; species Necator americanus. The sequence goes on from NC_087375.1 coordinate 8,197,015, forward strand.
CAGAATTTCCTATGTGCTCTCATATGAGATTACTGTACAAAATGGATAAAGTATTCATGTCCTGCATCTTAATAACTGTTTCATTCGGGGTAACGTGAACCGTAATTTTCAAATAATTCAATTATTCTGGAATCGTTCAAGTTACTGTTTCATAGTAGTGTACCTTAATGTCACACCTACATCAATCCTTTTGCGCCGTACAATCCTGAAAGCCTTTCAATATACAGCGGTGCTTGAAAGCCTCTGTTGCAATCAATTCTTCATTCATTGATGGTTTTTAAAATCACCAAGCACGACCTGGAGACCACGGGAACAAATTCGGACCTTCTGTGTTGCTCAGGACATTTGCCAATCGAAAATACCTAAGGTCCCATATCGTATCCTCGTTCATAGTTTGGAAAATTCAAAATATCTCAAATCTCAGTCGGTCTGGATCCATTTCGATGACCTACGCAGGATATTATCTACTGGCGGATTTCGGACAAACGCTAAAATTAGAAATCATTTTTCATTCTCGCCTATAGGGGCGAATAATTGACGGATATTTGTCAGAAATGACATTTAGTAGGGAAACTTGAGTCGTAAGTTGTCTAGAACAGCTGTTTAGGAGCACGTTCTCGGATTTCTAGCATATTTTCGCAAACAAAGTATCCTAATTTTCCTGGAGAACATATGCTGTTGAGGATAACGTGCTTTTTTGAGAATTTCGGAAGCATCCGCAGCGTTGAAAGGGGCAGAATGTTAAAATGTGCACTTCGGCTAAGCGTGAGAGTGAAAAGTTCTCGGTTGAGTCATGTCATGATGTTAGAAAAAAGCTTTTTTTTTCTTCAAAGCGTTATAGTAAAATAAATCATTTTGTTCAAATTTTATTTATCTACTTATTCACATGTATGAAATGTATACGAAACAAAGGGAACGAAAATAACTGAAGAAACAAACAACCACGGAACAATTGAACTGAACTGATGCAACTTTGTTTTTAGAACTCAGAAAAATGCTTCTGGTTTATTTATTCGAGCCTTTTTTCTCTTGCAGAGTACAAAATTTTAATGCAAAATATTTTAGAATTGTAAATTAAATAAAGTTCTAGAGGGTCACATGGAAAACTTAAAAAAGGAGGAGCAAGACCACTGCAGTTAGCCTTCTGCATGGGTTCTTTAGTAGGAATATTTAGTAGTACCGTGGGATTGTAAGGTAAGTTTGCTAGAAAAGTAAAATAAGATTAAGAAGATTATTTTGAGTAAATTTCTACGCTTATCTTACCATTCGAACAATAAATCCAAAAAAAGAAAACTTTGCATTAAGAGATTCCGGTAAAAAAAGAGTTGGAAAATTTCGTAAATTTTCGCAAAAAAAAATCATCTTAGAGTATTCTTTTGTGTTGCGAAGTTTACAGTGGAAAAAAACTAACGAAAACATTTTTTTTCACATTCCTTTAGAGAATTTCTCTGGTTCTGAGTTAAGATTTTAGAAAAGCTTCAAAAATACGTTGCTTTCTTCCGAGTTCTTTTCTGAAAAATACTAAATATCGACTAAAGGAAATTTTTCAGATTTTCAAAAAATATTCTAAAAAATTCGAAGAATTTACTTTAGTTTTATTTGCGAAAAAAATGTTGCAATGCTACTCGTCGTAGAGTAGTAATTTTAGGTTGATGGTTCTAGGAAAAAAAAAACCGAGAAAAAAAAGAAAATTTTTGTAAATTTTACTGTTTCATCGTCCTATATGTATTGTTGCCGGACGGCGCGGCACTTGTCCTTCAAAGCGTTAAGCGGCCAGGAGTTGATGCTGCGAAATGGATCCTTGGGATATCTCCTCAGGATGTTTGGCTACTTGGTTTTTTTTCTTTCGTGTTTCTTCCCATTTTCTATTTTCTTTCCTTTCCTTTCCTTTCTTGCCATTTTCCAATCACATCTGCTTAAATCCGATAGCACAGTCGCTAGCGCCAAGCTAAACAACTTCTTTACAAATTCTCTGTTCTGAGTTCTCCGATTCTTGTTCCACACAATCCTCAGCGAGAAAAAAGGAGCGCACCTTTCGTGTGCTAAGCACTTTCGTCCCTCCGGCTGAATAGAAAATGAGGTTTTTTCCCAGAAAACTCCATCACGAGTTATGTGTTGTGGCCTATCTTCCTTCGTAACTCCTTCAGTTCTTCCCATATTGGTAACACTTATGAATTTTGTTAGGATTTAATCTTTTTTTTTCTTAGTATTTTTCTTTTCGTTCATTCTTCTCATTTAAACTTCTAAAACACCCACAAACTACTTTTCTTTTTCGGAATATTTCACTGATTTATCTGTCATGAATTTCTCATAGAAAATATTCTCGTAAAGAATGCAAATATTTTTTTCTAATCAGTTTTCTTACATAAATTATTGCCGACAGTCGTTAGCAGAAACGAAATTTAATTAAAAAGCTTCGGTGTGGTCTACCATACCTTTTCCCATATATACGATATTGCCTGGAAGATGGATGTGGAAAATGTACGTCATTTCCCGGAATATCTCGCCTTCATTGCGTAAAATTCCCCTATTCGCTCATTTTTTCGGCACTGGAACAACCAAATAACATCATTGACTCGTCAGTTTCCCTCTTCCTATTTGCTAGGTGAAATATGAAAAGGAAAACAACCACGCCCATTCTCATTTTCCGAGCTTTTTTTTCCCCACATTCATTGCTGTTCTACTGTACATACATATTTCTCACCTATATTTAGCAAAAAAAAATTCCTACTTCCCTACTCACTACTAATTCTCTTATATCGCAGCTTCTTGGCTGCTTTTATTTATTTATTTATTTATTTATTTGTTTACATGAAAACATCTACAGATGTGCCATAAAACAAAAAAAAACAACATAAGCAGAACTCACTGGAATTTCACCAAATTTTTACACAGCAAGGATTTTTTTAAAAATTGATCTACCGAGTCAATCAGGCTGTAGGTCAACGATAAGCAAAAAGAAAAATTTCTCTCTACTAAAAACTTATTCTCACTAGAAACATATTCTAGTGAGTATCGATTTATTCTTCTCTTTCTTTCCATTTATCAGAGAAAATTTCTTATTAACTGACGGTTAGACGTTGGTTAGGTAAAGGTTTTTTATGGAGGTTTTTTTATTGAAAGAAATATTATCAAAAATAGTATTTTTTTTTATTCCAAACGTTTTAACAGAGAAGAAGGTGCACTCCGTTGATCTACCAACCTGAGAATACGCAAATGAGTCCACATCAATTCGAAATCATATGGAATTTATAGGTCCCTGTTCACTTTTACAACAATTTCTGAAATCAAATCGGTGTTTTTCTGCTCTGAGACAAGTCTGGTACCAATTTATCTCGGAGGGATAGAAGCCCTGGTTAGAACCAGGACGGTTTCGACCCATCGATCGTTCATTTGATCATCTTACCGACTACGCTAGACTCTCTACTTAAATTACTTGTCGAAAAAAGTAGTTGTTTGAAAAAATTCAGAGTTTTTATTCTCCAAAGATAACTATGTTAAATTGTTATTAATTAATGTTATCAAATTGTCTTTAATTATTAATTACTAAACTGTTATACTAAATACAATTTAAAAAATAGTATGAGCAATACTATAAGCAATAATACAACCAGGAACATTGAAAGCTCATGACGGAATCCTGAAAACGTCTGTGATTTTGGGATAAATTTCTTTTTTGGACTTCTCTCAGTCTTTAGTCAGTGATGTAACGTGAGATGTTAATTTGATTTCTACCGAATCCAAGGTGTACGTATGTCTGCGGTGTTAGTGAGACGTAGGATTAGAAGAGCACTGCTCAAATCCCTTTATAGAAAGCTATTTTTGCCATTTCCACAAAAAATTGACTAAAATAGCAAATAATTGCATAGTGAATGAATAATATGCATAGTGAGACCCATGTAAGTAATTTCCTTGGACACGATTTACCAGAAATTAATGAGAAGGAAAAAAGTTGACGTATAAAAAAAAGATGATTTGAACACAATTTTTTTTGATCTCAATTATCGGCGATGCGTTTGTTGTCCGGCTAATTTTGACCGATCGATTACTCCACTTCGTGGGGCTAAGCTTAGTTTTTTTTCCTCTTTTTTTTCTTTTTCTTTTTCCAACTAGGATGCAGCTGATCGTTGATCTTCAAACAAATATAAATTATGTTTTTCGTGTACTAACTGGAATTGTTCTTTTTTCTTTTGTTCCTTTTTTTCTCTTTTTTTTTCCTATTACACTTTTCTGCTTACGATAGGCGGTATTGCAAAAGATGATGTTTTCGATGAGTCATTTCTCGAGTGCTTATTTTAAGGGATTTGTCCAAAAACTATCTGCGCCTTCGCTTCTAAATACTCCTTAAAGTTGTCTTTCATTTAAATCTACTATTTGTTAATTTTTGTACTTATTTTCTTTTTTTCATTAATTTACTTCTCAAAAATCTACACTTATGAAGGCAAGTATAAACAGTTTTGGTAATTTTCCATGTTGGTTTCTTCAAATGATAGTACGGTGTACGGTACTCAGTGAATTAACCCGTTTTCACTTATAAATTACAGTACAGAATAAGGTCACTAAGCCCTTTCAATTCCTACCCGCACGGACCTAATTAAAGGCATCACCCCACAAATCCGAGGTGGTGCGGATTTCAGGTGGAGTATTCGTATACGGGGTCGTAGATTATGGAGACCGTGGTGGTTCCGCTCATCTCTCCCTCAATCATTGCAAGTAGCCAGCCTTTGAATGCTGTTTTGTACGATGCCTTCTATTGCAGCGCGCCACCCTTGCACGCATAGCGTCCCTTACTGCCTATCGGGGCAATCCGAATTGATTTTGGACGAATCGCAGGGCGGAGGCGGCGCAAGGGGTGGAGCGTTGCAATAGATGGCGTCGTACAAAACAGCATAATGGAGGCGGCTGTTTGCAGTGATGCAGGGAGAGATGAGCGGAACCACCCCCCCCCCCCCACTCCATTATCCACGACTAAGTATACGAATACTCCACCTGAAATCCGCACCAGAACAGATTCGTGGGGTGATGCCTTTAAAGGAAACAGGAGGAAGTCTAATAACTTGAGAAAGGGAGGATATGGGCTGTGATGTGGTATGGTCGTTTCGTACAAGTTCTTAATGGTACTGTAGCCGTAGAATTCAAAATTATTCTGACTCAGATGGAATTTCGCTCCTTTAACATTTAATGAGGATCGTTGTAGGACCGCCTTCCCTCCACAGCCGCTAGCGATCACTAAGCAACTTGAACATCTCATCAGTATCTAGACCATATGAAAAATCATTTTAAAGAAAATTTTTTTTTCGTAGTAAACATCTGTGAACGGTATTTGACTGGGAATCCGTGTGAGTGTGGAAGAAATATTTTAGTGACTGTTTTAATATGAATAAAATTACAATAGTATTAGTGACGATGATGTGAAAATTTTATTCATATCACTCTGACGCCACCGAATTCATTCTATCATAAGGACACGTGGTTGCTCATATATGATTTTGTGTTGAATATTAATATGGGAACGTTGTCCAGAAATAAAAAAAAAATCATTCGAAATTCCCAGCACTTCCGTTGTTCATAACGATGATGCGGACAATTTTGTTACAGTGTCATCCACCGTTCGACTCACACATCCAGCATGGAGAGAGAGCGGCTTCTGGGCGAGTGGTCTTAGCCTCGTCATGATAAACTCGGAACGGACGAACGTCTCCCTTTTCATTCCATTGTAGGTTATTGATCTCGATGTGAAGAGATCTCTAGATGTTTTTTTGGGGCAGATTTTGGCGCTGAACTCACCAACAAAGACCTTTCAGATAGCATAGTGTTCTCTGTGAACTTCTCTATGTCAATTTGGATGAATTCTTCAACTTCGCCTTAAAGGCATCACCCCACGAATCTGAGGTGGTGCAGGTTTTAGGTGGATAGTTCCTATACGGAGTCGTAGATTATGGAGAGCAGGGTGATTCCGTCCATTTCTTCCTAATTGCCGTAAAAAACGGGCCGGAAGATGCGGCGCCGCACAAGACTGGCGCGCTCCAGTCGAACTCCCTGTAGAAAATAGTGCGCCAGAACGCCTGAAGCAGTGTTTTCCGGGCCGTTTTTTAAGGCAATTAGTAAGAAATGGACGGAATCACCTTCCTCTCCATAATCTACTATCCCTTATAAGAATACTCTACCTGAAATCCGTACAGCCTCAGATTGGTGGAGTGAGGCCTTTAATGGTTAAGTTAATGGTTGGAGCGTAAGCGACGAAGATATTAAAGGCTGGTGCTGATCCATATCTTCTACTCTGTAAACATCCGTTAAAAAGAGGTCGGTATTCATTGTCATAATTAGGCGACGAACACACCGACCACACAAACACCTCCAGTGTCGGATGTTTCTAGGAACAGTTCTTTCGTGGTGTCATACGCAGCGTTCAGCGAGTCGTCTCGTCTCGGTCAATCGGATGACGTCTGATACTGAGTCATCCTGGCTTTCCATCATCAGATCTTCAATGCCCACATCTGATGCGAACGGACGTGCGTTGTATGTACAGATCGTCGCCCTAGTCCTTTTCCGTTACGGTAGCCTTGATGACTGCTGCAACTCCTTCCTCCTTGTTGCTACAGTACCAGACATTTCTCTGAAGTCAGGGAACTCTTTCCTATCACCATGTCGTGCGTTTAATTCTAGTCACAGATCTGTCGAGGGAATCGCAGATCTCTAGTTCTAGTGATTTTGTGGGAAAGCGTGAGATCCTTGCGGCATGGAAAGATGGAACTCATTTGTTGGAAAGGACTCCGAACCGTCTCCATTGCACCTCCCATCCTCTTAATTGTAGGGATTCGGGCGGGCCGACGCGAGGGATACAGGGATACAGCAATTCAGTCTTGGTACAGCAGAATCAGGGAGTTTGTCCCTTGAATCCGTCCGAACGCCCTTCTAGTGAAGCGATCTGTGGTCCCTCGGCCTATATTTTTGACTTTTTGTTTTTTTCCTGTACTAATCATCGTTTGAAAAGTGAGCGATAATTGTATACCAAGCTATAGCCACTAATAAATATTAAGATAATAATATTATTATTATTAATATCAAGATACAGTGCAAATGCACTTCTACATCGAATAAATAATTAGATTTTGCAATACGCTTCAACTACATTTTTTTTCTACTTTTGCATATTGAACTACCAATCAGACCGCAAATACTAAGCTAGAAAAACACTTTTCTTTTGACTACAAATGATACAGGTGTTATTTATAATAATTATAGATGTTAGTTTATTTTTCTTTCTCTTTGCACTAATCCAGGTAAAATTTATTCGGGATTAACGGCTAAACATCGATCAGTTATTCGTTGAGGAAATTTTTTTTCATTCATAGAAATATTACTAATCATAGTTCTTTTGTGTTTGTTATGTTGTAAAGGATTAAAAAAGTCTACGACGTTCATCAATAGCTTTAGGAATAAGCAGATATGTACAAATCAATTCAGATTCGTTTGAAATCTGAAGCAAGAATATGCTTGTTTCTAACAAAACAGAATAAAATTTACCCCTTTGTAACCTTCAAATTCGGGAAAAAATTTAAATTCTTAACAAAATTCCAATATAACTTGTTCTAATATGTGGGCAAGGGCAGGTGTAGCGCAGTCGATGAGAAGTTCCCTGAACGACCGATCGGAGGTTCGAATCTGTAAACCTCAAACGATTCTGAGTTGAAGTGAACGTTGGGGCACATCCCAAGTGGATTGATTAACGCCAGAAACTTTATCCTTTGTCCTTTGTAGAATTTTTTTGCGAAAGCAAACCTATGTATCAGGTTAGTGTTTTTATCTCTCGGGGCGAATTTGGCAGTGCCAATTTATCGACCTCGCAGAGATGTAGGGGTTGGTTGGCTCTAGAGTGGTTCCGAACCATTGACAATGCAGTCACAACCGATCCAATTAACGACTAAGCTACATCCTTATATCCTTTGCGTTGTAGCAGAGTAAATTTGTATAGAAAAAGAAAAAAAATTAAAAAAGAATTCAAGAAATGATTTCTGGCTTGAAGTAACACTGTTGCGCTTACATTATTATTTTATGCAGAATGTTTCGATGTACTTATAAATACATAAAAGTCTTTGGCGTATCAATCCACTAGGGATGCGCCAACTCGTTTCTTACTGGACTTCGTAATCGTTGAGTTTTTGGAACGCGTGTTGGCCTATAAATAAATGTAAAAATAAAATAAATAACCATAAATGACTTGATCCGATGATCAAGTCAGTGTTTTTATCCTCTCAGACAAGTATGGTACCAATTTATCTACCCCGGAGGGTATCTAGGTCTTGGTTGGCACCAGGGCGGTTTCGAACCATCGACTGTGTGACCATAGTGAACCTGTAACCGACTGCGCTACAGTAGCTAACTTAAATAAAGTATTGATTTTTATTATATTATTAATATAAGTATTTGTACTGATAGTTTTCGAAAGGTTAATTTCTACGAATGTGTCATAAATAGTTTGGTTTCATATTATTCACATTTATTTATTACTATTATTATTATTATTATTATTATTATTATTATTATTATTATTATTATTATTATTATTATTATTCGAGGTGCGACCACATCATGGATTTATACAGTTTTTTTTTCTAGTAGAGGCGCAAATGCTGCATATATATTTAGACCAAAAAGAATTTATTTTATATTATTATTATTATTATTATTATTATTATTCGAGGAACGACCATAATATGGATTTGTATAGTTTTTTTTCTAGTAGAGGCGCAAATGTTGCATATATATTTAGACCAGAAAGAATCCATCACGAAACATTTTAATCCCAGATATTAACCAAGTTTCCCATTTTATCTTTTATGTAAGAATGGAAAGATTTAGTAAGCTGTGAAATGTGGAAACCACATCACAATGCATCATCGAATGTGTGCTAAAAACCACAAAATGAGCGATTATGAGGAGCGTACATTGTCACGCAACATATGTTGCGAATAATAAGTGAAAAAACTAGCACCTGTTACTTCACGAGGATTTGCTTACTGGCACAGAAAATTAGAAACGATTCACACGGATGTGTATATCTAAACCACACAGAAATTTGGAAGATAAAAATGAGGAGAATACGGTACGTGTGTTTGTTATTCTGGTAAGAAAAAAAAACAAGAAAAAAAAAACAAGAGTACACGAATTCTGTAGTGAAGAATTTCGACAGAAATATCCCAAACAGCTGTCAGCATCCGCTTTTTTCACTTCTCATTTGCACATCTGATCCACTCCACGTCCGTCCGAACATATTGCTTTTCTGTTAGCGCTACCGGAACAGAAAGGAGTGTTCCTCATTTTCTTACTCTCACACATATGTCGAAAATAAAAAAAAATATTTTGAAAACAATTATTTGACCTTCTTCTTGGCTCTGTTCACTAGAACAATCCTCGTTTTCTTAGTCTCACATATATGTCGATCATTCATGTATTCATTCAGTCGAATATTCGAATACTTATTCATACAACTTCTGCCAACTTAATAACATCCTTCACCATTTAAGCGGGGAATAGACATGAAACTACCTGCTTTCAAAAAAAAAAGATTTTTCTTTAACACGAATATGCGACTTCTTTAAAGATTTTTAAGGTTTTTCTTTCTAATTTTTCGGTTCATAAATTTTTTATTCCTATTATTTACCTTATTTTCTTTTCTTTCCTTTTTCTTCTTTTCTTTTCGATGCTCTAACTAATAGAAAAGAAAGTAACATCCTGAGAAATATTGGCTAATAAGCACTGATGCGGTAAATTACTAAGATCCTATCTATCTGTTTATTCATTGGTGACCGGAACAAAACCTTTAGTGTCTTTGATTGAATTCTTGTCTATCCCCTAGAGCCGTTTTAGAGGTTTTTTTTTTTGAAAATAATTATTTGACCTTCTTCTTGGATCTGTTCACCAGAACAATTTTTCTTTCTACTATAACATTTTCACTTTCGATGAGCTAATATTCATTGCACCTTGCCATCACCTATTAAAATCCTAGTTTTTTTTTTAATTTTGTGCTTTTTTTTCTGTTTTTTTTTAAATAGATAATATCCTTAGAAAATTGGCTGGAAAGAGCTATCCATATGTTTTATATTTTTTTTTTAAATTTTACTATTTCTGCTACAAAGATGGAATCGAAAAAACTCTTGCCATGGAGCAGTATTAAATTGCAGATGCTCTGCTTTACATTAGTTATACTTGTTGGTACGTATGTTTATAATGATTACCGCGACGCGCCTGCAACGCAGCCTGCGTACTTTCACCACCTAACGCTCATTGCCGACTTTATTTTGGTTATTATCCGGAAACAAGACAAGTACCGTAGTAATTGCGGCAGATTACATGGGAATCAACAATCACAGCGTGACGCTTTTCTCCTTTTGATGGTCCTAAGGAGAATTATTCTCGGCCTGACCGATTTAGTTGATAAAAACTCCCATTCCTCGATTATCTTTTTCCATCCAACGATTTGCTTCGCATGGACTGTGGTGAAATTTTTGACGGGTGAAATTGTAGGACAACTTTTTTTTTGCGTCACCCACATTTTCCTTCGGGGTTACTCTCTCGAAAATACTCAAATTTAAATGAATAAATTTCAATTTTTAACTTATAACAAAAAATTATTGTTACTTTGAAAATCATCATCAACTGTTCCCACTTTTTCATCATGGATTAGCCGATAAACAGATATCGGAGCAATGTTTCTTTCCGAGCATCGGTGGAACTCGTCCGTCCACACACGTCATTACGAAGGCATCTGGCTATTAATCAATGAACGACGACTGCTGTAGCCATCCGATACGATCCGCACACACACCACACACACACACGTACGAACTTCAGCCGATACTCATTCGACAAATGTTTTTCGTACATCAAATGGACGATAATCTTCTGTTAAGCGTTGAATTGTTGACCATTGGCGTATTTTTCAATCACAGTTGCATTGATCCAGGCGAAAATTCCCGGGGAAAAAGTGCTTGTTGTTTCTAGAGAAACTTTCCCAGCATCCCAGCAGAGGATCATCAGATGTTGCATATTCTCGAGTAATTTTCCACTTTTTTGTCCAACCAATACTTTTTCGGCGTTTTCTGGAAAAATAAGAAGAAAAAGAAGATAATGGTAGATGCTCAGGATTTCATCTATGGTATTCTCGGATGGTTTCCTGGCTTAATATGCAAAATGGTTACGGGGTTTTCTGGAAAAATGCGGAGCGGATAAATTTTGCTTCGAGTTTCTGAAGCTTCTCGTAGAGAAGCTAATGAGAAACGACGTATTCTTGAAGAAGAACTGGACTTTTGTGTGACGGTGATTCCTACGACAACATTTTTACATTGATTGAGCGAATTTTCGTTACACGACGCGGTAACCTATTGAAATCCCTAGTTATTTTAATTCTAGAGATTTTTTTAGATTCTAGAGACTATTCTATCAAAAAACTGCACGCAAAAAATTTGAAACAAAAAACTCAAATTTGCATAAATTTTACCTTATTTTTTTTTGTTTGTTTGGCTAAAAAGTAGGTGATATCCGGGGAAAACTGGCCGGGAAGAGCTACGCACACGTATATTTTCAGCGACGAATGAAAAGTGCGAAGAGGACATCGCTGAGGGTGTGTATGTGGTTCGACGCCTCTGCTCGGACTCAGCCTGGGTCTCGGCGAGACTCCGCCCTGGTTGTGGTGGTGGTGGTGGCGGTGGCGGCGGTGATGATCGTGATGGTGGTGTGCCTTCATCGCCGCTTTGTTCAACGCAATCGCTTCGGACCACCACACAGCTGCTTCCTCTGCTTTCCGTTTCCTTCGCCTTTATTCGGCTACTTTGAACGGTTGAATAGACTTCAAATAGTCGCGCTTGGAGGAATTTTCAAACATTTTCAGTCATCAGTGAAAATAAACTTGTACAATATTTGAAAATAATTCATCTGACTAGAAAATAATTCATTAAACTTTCATTTTTTGTCTAAAATACTAAATACTATAATGTATCCCTTTCCAAAAACTCCCTTACTAAATTTTCTTCCTTCCACTCTGCACTTTTTTATCTCTCCAAATATCCTAAGCGAAAATCCAATGTGATAATGTTTCAGAGAAAAAAATTCTATGATTTTTTTTATCATCGAGTGTATTTGTAAGGAAAACTTTGAAGAAAATAAAAAAACATCTTTTCAGGGAAAAAAAAAACGAAAAAAAAATCCTTAAACAATCGAAGCGTTTATCTACATATGTAGGTTTCTGATTCCCTAAAATCAACGAAGCTGAAATAATTCCCATGGAATAACAAAGAGCTATGTGCGCATTATAAACGTTCCAAAATTCTTCTATGGGAAAATTCATTCTATTGGTTAAGATTTTTCTGCTATTTTTAGGTCATTCGATTTTTTATTGAAAGAAGTTTACCAGCTTTTTTTGAAATTTTTCACAGTCTCCTGATTAATGATTAAATCTATCAATTTATGTATTTTCAATTGTCTGCTTACGTTCTCGTATCAAAAAACTGGTTTAGAACTTTGCATGAATTTTACCTTAATTTCTAACTTTAACTTTTTTATTTTCTTTATTAATGAGCATTTTTTCTTGCTCTATACGATACTTGTGCGATACGATATTCGTGAATCGAATTCTATTCCCTCTATTTATATGATTTCTATTAAAATACTTTGGAATTCGCATTTTCTCAGCAACATTTCTATTCCTGAGCGGAATCCATGTCATGTGTGCATATCCAAAGAATCATTCAAAATTTCAACAAAGGTATCGACAGCTGTCTTCCTGGAAATCCAGTTTTCCGCTGTAGAATTTTCTATGTTTTCTTCTCCAGTACAGTTTCACATACACTACCTTCACATGTGCTGCTTTTCACTTTAAAATAGAAAATAAATAAATGATCCTTAAGTTCGCGGATCTAAAAGATCTAGGAAAGAAACACAAATCCAAAAAAAAAGGGTTAGTGAGTGGAAAGTTTATTAAATCAAAGTGGAATCGTCAGAGAAAAAAAATGTACAGACATACGTGGAATTTGATAATATTCTGAACCATTCACACTACGCAAATATTCATTACACTATTCAAATAGAAGAATCAATACATTTTTCACTCCGTCCTAACTTCATGCTAGAATGTTCCTGGAAAAAACACCGTTTTCTGCATTGAAATCCGAAAAATACTCTATTTCTTCTCCGTTTAAGAATAAGTTTCAACTTTTCGGCACTTTCTTCTATCGAACCACGGTTAAATTGCTCTGTTTTTTTTTTGTTAGCTCAAACTTCTACAAATCTTCTTTCTCGAAATCCTAAAGAATTCAATTTTTCCTATTTTAAATTTAATTTTAAATTGTCATCACGTTCTCCTACTGAATCGCTAGTGATTTTATCCGCTTTTTGTGAGCTCAAATTTTTACACAAATTCTCTTTGTTGAGATGTGAAAGGATTTTCAATTCCCAGCGTTTTGGATTTAATCTCAAATTTTCTCTACTCTCTCCTAACAAAGGACTAATGATTTTATCTGCTTTTTGTGAATTCCTCTTTTTTTTATGAAAGCTATCCATTTTTTAGCAGCTCTTTCAGAAATATAACACATTTTCTAACTGAATCACGTCGAAGTGAAGCTGTCCGAGTTCTTTGTAGGTTCAAAAAAAACTTTTGGCTTGTTAAGATTCCGAAGAAAGAAGAATGATAGGAATGAATGAGAATGATTATGATATAATAGAATGATAAGAAATGATTCTGAAGTTCGCGGATTTTACCTGAAGAAAACGTAAATCCACAAAAAAGGTAGTGATTGGAAACTAAAATAAACAGAAAACGCAAAGAAAAAACAAATACTTCTAGGAAATCAGTTCCTTTCCTGAGATATCTTTTCAAAAATCACGTAGTTTCAAAGAAAAATTCAGTCCTCCAGAAAAGAATTTCTCTTTTCAGGTATCTTTCACCATTGTCTTTGTGTGTCCTTTGCAATTTTTAATTTATATTCTTAAAGCTGAGATTAAAACCATACAGTATCAGAGTTTAGTTAGTTCTAATTATTTTTATCTTGTTTCAAAAAAAAATAATTTCCCAGAATCCTATTAGATCCGAAATTCCCATAAAGAAAGTTTGGATGGTAGAAGTGGATCACTTGTAATAATATCCAGAACTTGGCCACTCATTCCATGGGAATTATCTGCTCGTGTTTTTTTTTCTCTCTCTCTTTAAACACATTTAAGTGTTTACCTTTGAAAGAACAATACTCCGCCATAGCGTACTTTCTTTTATCCATATGTCCGTGATGCACTTTTCAATATGTCTAACGTTTCCAGAATTCTTTTATCCTAGTTAAGCTTGCAAGTTGCACTTAGCTATGTAACCACGTAAAAGCTGCCAAATTTCAGACAATTTTCTCACAAATTCTCCTTCTTCAATTCGATTCAATTATATTCGTACGAAACGGATGTTTTTGGGGAAAATCATGTACGCAGCTGCATTTTCATGTGTTCCACGTCCACGCTTTGCGCCTGTGTTGTTTTTCCGTTTTAGAGAAGCTGAAAAATCCATGTTTTTTTTCACGACACCTTCGTTTGCAGGAATGAGCGCATTCCTCACCGCTAAATGCCGAGAAATATCCAACAGGATCATGCTGCTAACGTTTTTTTTTTTCATTTTCAACTTCTTTAATTTTTTTCGTCGTCGTTCCGTATGGTTCCGTAGAGATCCACAACACCGGGCGGGCTCTGATAGCCGTGTAGTCGTCGAGAGCCGTCGGGGGTCTCAACGTCCCAATTGCTCTGCTGCTGGCACCGCATCCAGCCGCCATCACCATGCCAAACGCTTTGTTTTTAAGCTTCTCGTCGTTGGTTTGTTAGCGTCGATCAAAATAAGAGTAGTATTCGATGTGAACGTAGTTTATGACGAATTTTTCTTCACTTTCTTTGTTTTTTGGAACTTTAACACCTCTAATTTTCAGCAGTTCCAGCGCATTGTGGCGCATTTCATACGTTATGGATTGTTTCTGCGTGTGATTTCGTTCATTTACGTCCGAATGGTTCGTTTCTTCCGAACTTTTATTATTATATTTTTTTCTGTTTTTAGTATTTTATTGTATACCCGTACTACATGCCTTACTAATCCATGAATCCTTTTTTTTCCCCCTCCTTAATTTCCTTATAGTTGCTCGAAAACTCAAAAATTTCCTACAGAAAGTTTCAAAATACAGTATTTAGTGCTTATTTGCTTTACTTTCTAGGCTTTTTAATTCTTTTCTCGCTTTTTGTTCCGGTAAAACGCTCTTTCCCTGTCACATTTCGTGGAAATATGAATTTCTTAGAACTTTCTCCTCTCTATTACCTCGAACTCTTGAGGAGAAATGTTTAAAAAGCAGGAATGCGCGCCGAAGGACAGCTGCTACAATTTGTGATTTAAAGTGTCCTTCCTGCGAAAAAAAAAAACAAATCACTTTTTCAACGCTTTAACCTCGCAAAAACCTATGTTCAAAGATCTACGTGTTTCTTTTCCTGATTTTCAGGGATTTTATTCGGTAATTATGGAATATTTGGTTATAAATCTGATTCGTTTACGTCTAGAAACATTGGCATTCGATATTTGGAGAAGAAAAAAGTTAGAGCTTGTCATTTGTTGAGGTCAAGGTTAAAAGTCAACATTTTCCTGAATGAAAACCTGTTAGGATGGCTTGGCTTGTTTTTAGAGAAAATTTCTCTTATTTTTTTCTCTTTTGTGATTCTGGAGCTTAGAATCTATTTTTAAATCATACTTTCAAGAAAATCATAATTTAAAAGAATTTTTCTCTACATATTATGTTATACTGTTAGTCTTTTCGTCCTTCATTGTCTTTTGAAAGTAGATGATTCTGCGAAACGTTTTAGAAAATCTCTATTTCTCTTATTTTTTTCTCTTATTTTTTAATTTTATTCCTTTTTTCTTGAAATTTTATTTCTATCTACTGAAGGATCGAAGATTTGCTACTGTCATAAACTTAGAAACTGTGAATGCCGCTATTCCTACATAAGAAACCATTTTTAGGGTTTCGATTTCAGTTTCTAAAAGTAGGTGAAAATTTTTTGGCGTTATAGAAAGTTTCACAAGGATTTCCAATGCTACAGAAATTTTTCTGTCAAGCAAAAATACTTTTCTTAATCCATTTCACAAAAATTTGTCTCATCTTGTGCGTTTGCTAATGATTCCGCCTCAATTTATTAATAATTGAAATTTTTCAAAATTAAAAAGTAATAACCCTCATTTTGCTTCTATTATTATATTATCATTTATTATTTATTTTATTATTTATTAATTTATTATTATTATATTATTCTATTATATTATTATCTATTTTATGGTTTTATGTTCTGTCGTTTTTTCAGGTATATTTTGTTATTCATATGATATTAATTACACTGAAAAGGTTTAGATCGATGTGAATTTCCACTTGTTATATATTCAATAATTTTATTTACGTTATATTTATATTCATGTATTTTTCACAAGTGTCTGATTTTCTGTCCTTTTCGAATCATGAATTTTTCATATCTCTCATAGAAAAAATTTGTCGTCTGGCACGTGAAGATGCATTTCTGGTGGTTACAAATAGTAACATCACACGTGCGATTCTATTGAATCGGTCGCGATGTACTGTTTACTTGCTCGGGAGTATTTCTGGATCTGAATCTCTTTGAAAAAAGAATCCACTATTCTTTTTTTTGTTGAACTAGCACTTGAGCGTTTGATTCACATTCTTTCACTGATCGACCATGTTGTCATTGCTGTGTCTGAGTCCTCTCCGAAGAAGAAAAAAACTCATAAAAAATCAAAAAATCAAACTATAAATAATCAGAAAAATTGAGGAAGACAGTAAAAAAGTGAGAAGAGAAGAAGAAAAAATAAAAACTGTCCAATTATTATTATTCTTTACTTTATTTTTTTCGCTTTATTTTTCCTATATGACCCAAAATCGCGATAGATGGCTGTAATATATGCGGAAAAGAACAAGTGAAATTACCAGAAAGGATTTTTTTTTCGAAATTTTACTTTTTATTATACAAATGATCTTCAGAAATACCTATGCATAGTTGCCCTTTTTTAAATCTTCTGGTTTTTTCCTACATTTTTCGCTTTCTACTTTTTCTTTATTTTTTTTCCTTCATTATCAAATTTCTTAAAACGGCCAGGTAACAATTTGACAAAAATATTTTCAAACAAGAATCCTTTAATACCATTTCAATCACAATTTTTTCCCTATTCTGTATTTCATATTTTTTTCTATTATTTTTGGTTGTATTTACAAAGGGTGGCTTCATTTCTTTCGCAGTTTCCTTTTTGTTATTTCTTCTGTAATTTTGCATTTTGAAACTAGTTCAACAATTTCAATTTTCGTCTTTTTTCTCTCTTTATTGGACAAAGTTCTATTTGTTCATCTTTGTTATTCAAATTTTTTTTGTCCTTTTATTTACATTTGAAATGCAACGGTTTTCATTTTCCATAACTCACCGTAGAGAACGTATTTATTGCCACGAAACTTTTCTATCCATTATGAACCTCAAACTTTTTTTTAGCTTTCTAATAAGTCTCTCGTCCCTATGGATAATTTCAACAAATGTATTTTTTTAATCGGCAGCTGTAATATTAAAGGAAAAAAAAACATTTATTGCCAATATTCAAATAAAGTCCGCCAATATGAAGAGGAAATTTCTGCAGGGAGCAGACAAATCTTCAACATTCGACATTTTCTCGTTTTTTTCCAAACTTTTTTCCGAATAATATGAGTCCCACCTATTGGAGTTAGAACACAATCTGCCACGAACTTTAATCCAGAAATGCTAGGAATTTTCCAGGGTAGTTTTTCTTTTGGCAATAAATTTCTTTTCCTTTCATATTGCAGCTGCTAAGAACACACATTACGCTGTTGAAAGTATCAATCAGGATGAGAGATTTATTAAAGTTGAAAAAAAAGTTTGAAGGATGGTAATAAACAGAAAATTTCTTTCGCCTTGATGGAACCCAAAAGTTTGGAGATTTTTCTGGAATTTTTAACCAAATAAAGTACTAGGAAGATATTTCTGGAATTTTCAACTGAATCAAGTACTACCTTCTAAAATTTATCGAGCGCGTAATTTTCGTTTCCTTCAAATGATTTTTTCTCGTTCACTAAATAGTGCATTGCGAATGGCTTGACAGTAGGAATTTTCAAAATATATCTGGTAATCCATGAACCTTTCACGGATAAGACCACACTACCCGTCGACGTCAAACCCAAACGCGCCACGGCGGACGGATAGCGTCGGATAGCGCTAGAATTTTATCGCTGTTTGTTTGGTCCTAAGATCAATTAGTCCCGAGGGTCGCGTTATCCTCCGCGGATTCCTATTGAGTCGTCCGCGCCTTCCGCTAATCTTCGCCGTCAGATTCACAAATACAAATAGCCTCCACTCCACTTTCATCCAGGGCGGCCAAATTTTTAATGGTCGAGTCCAAAAAAGCGGCGATTTTCCCTATTTCGTCGAGAAGTTTTTCCAGTTCCATTCAGTTATTGGACGTTTCCACGGGGCTTCCACGAACTCAACCGGGTCCTACGACGAAAATCATTGCTCTCATGTTCAAACTGACATCAAGTTTGTTCAACAGCATCATGTTTTGTGGGCGTAATCGATGCAGCAGTGTTATCTATTGGCCTGTCCATGCAACAACTGCTGCTTCACTCACTCGCACACACTCACACACACACCCGCACACACCTCCGTGGCAGCCAGGCAGGCAAACAACTCGTGGGCCCTTGAGCCTGAGATTCCGGCCAATGATCCACCATTGCTCAATAAATATGCTGAAAGGTCCCCTCTGTTCCGACGTCGTCCACGGGACCGATAGCTGCCCTCGCTTCACCGCGAACACACAAAGAATTCCCGAATAAAAAGTTTTAAAATTCTCCCCAAACGTCGATGTTAAACGAATTTTTCTGCTGAGAATCGACGCCCTCAATTCCTACAAGCGAAGCAAACACGAAAAATAACACATCTGATGAGAGTTCGCTCCTGTCCATCAGAGCCCATCATATCCTGGCCTGACATCTGGAATAATCCACGAAAAAACCGATAATTAAGCAGCTGGGAAACAATATGTTGGCATAAGTGAACCACTAAACACACTGATTCAAAGAATCACACAGGATTACTGTAGGGAACGACTAAAAATTGGGAAAAATAATGCGAAAAAAAAACAATGTGAGAAGAATTAAAAGTATTGTGAACGTATAAAAATGAGGCAATTATTAGTGGATAACGGGAAAATTCCTCGATTTTTTCGAATGGATCTGTGAATTATGCGAATATTTTCACAAATACAACCATTTTTCAAACTTGATTTTTTCTGGTCGGAAGAAAAAACCAATTTGATCAAACCTTAGATCTTTTTGCAATCTTTTTTCTCTCTTAAATCTTTTTTTCTAATTTCAGTGAGTCGAACTTCGATTCCAAGATCCATACTGTTTCCTACACTGTACCGTACTTCTTTGTTAGGCAGACACCGAATAGAACAGAAAGTAAATCTTTCGGGAAAGTTGTCGAGAATTTTCGTAATTTAAATATCGGTGGAATATCATTTAAATCACTTAATTACTATTATTTAGAATTGATATATTAAGATTTCTTCTTGTAAGTTTATTCTCTTTGAAAAAGTTTCTAAATCAGTTAACAAATTTCTTATTTGTTTTACCAAATTTTTTCCTCTAGGGGACCTGCAGGGGATTTTTGTTAACGATTTTTAACCGAACAATTCTCTAATTTTGTAGTGTGTCTTTAAAATTTACTGTATTTACAAACAATTTCTTTAGGAGACACGATAATATTTATCATATGACAAATTCCAAGGATACTTAGAAATACACATAGAAATGAAACAAGCTTTTAAAAATCTGTAAATCTGGCTCTATTTGCTCTTATCACTGCAAAAGTTACACAAATCTGATTTTATTATTTGACAAAAGGAATGAGGAGGAAGTCATCCAAAATCCTCGGAATCCTAGAACACAAAAATATCAACATCAATCTTTCATTTGAAAAAAAAACACTTCTCCGAAAAAAAAAACTCGCACACCTTACACCGTTCACTCACACAAATTTTTGCGCATTACACACGCTGATGTTTGCTCACTGATTCCGTCTGGATACAAGCGAAGAAATCCATAGGATACGCGACGGATCCACAATGAAAAAATCCGATCTGACATCTCGTCCGCGCACGTTTGTCGTTTGTATGTAGCTGACATATTATGACATCAGTTGATATGTGCACACTACATGTTGCTCTGCTGACGGGTCGCACCTGTGTGCGGCGACGCTTCTGGAAGTGTGGTGGACGAGTTTTCCGTGTTGTTGTTCCTATCTTGAATCGAAATTACTAACTCTTTATTGTTAATCAACCTACATTTGATTTCACGAAAAATCTATGGAGAAAAATTAGAACCAAGAAACAAAAGTGGTGGATTTTTTTTTGAAAAGTTTATTTTTTCCAATTTATTCGCCATATGCCATTTTTAAGGCTCGTCTTCTGCCTAGAGGTTGGGGGCTAGGGAAAGAAGGAAAATGAGATATGCAATAAATGTTACAGTAACCTCGGGATCATATCAATCACGTTTGAAAATAAACTCTTAAATTCTTCGTTCTAACAGTTAACGCTAGTTTATTCCCAATATTCAGATCCATCACCTTACTTCGATTGTTATTTGCAGAATTATTAAATTACTATTAATTTTTAAGCACTCTGTTCTGTTCTAAGCACTTTGTTTTCTTCTGAATAACTCTAAAGTCTAAAAAAAATCTTACTCTTCCTTTAGTATTCCATAAAATTGAAGAGTTTGATCCATAGAGTATTGTTCAAATGGTTTAAGGAATATTTTCTCGACAAAAAATCTCCCTATGTATGTATGGATGGGGTGGAGCACAGGTTTCATAATTTATACCGAAAATGATCTTTTTAACATTTTTCAGAAGAAGAACGATCTTAAAGGACAAAAAAATCGAAAGAAATTTTAATTTTTTTCGGCGAATTCCGATGGGAATATTTTCCCACAGATTCGTAGACTTTTTTGTGAGAGCCTTTCCAAAAAAAAAAACTTCGACTGATACGTTGAATGGCTTGAGCTGATTCGGCTGAGAATCCCTCAATTTGATTAGTTAATTTTTTATTTTTTCCATACTAGTTTTCTACTTTTGTGCAAATCGCAAGTGCTTACGTAGATTTTGTTCTTATATTTATTTTCATATTTTTATTATTCATGTGTCTACATTTTTATATTTATTATTTATTTATTCTGTAATTTTCTATTATTTATTTGGTTTGTCATAAGCTTTCGCCTCGCTTGGGAATATGTGAGTTATATAAGAAAAAAATCATTAGAAAATTTAAGATAAAGATTATTAAGATTATTGAGGTCCTAGGGTCCCGTTACGAGTTTCTAGCACCACTGTGTTCCCAATTTCGGTTCTGTAGTATATAATAAGTGTAGTTGTTCTAACCTTACCGTCATCAGATATAGAAAATATCTTAAAAACAGTTCAGCAAAATTAATATCAAGAAATAAACAACTCTTTCTTAGCATGACA
This sequence comes from Necator americanus, assembly GCF_031761385.1. NCBI lineage: Eukaryota > Metazoa > Nematoda > Chromadorea > Rhabditida > Ancylostomatidae > Necator > Necator americanus. The sequence goes on from NC_087375.1 coordinate 8,218,606, forward strand.
TCTCCTTCCTGCCCTTTTTAAATAACTAAAAATAGGAATACGATAGAAAGCCGACTCATCACTCGACTAGATGCGCTTTGTACAAATTCGATCCCCCCTTTGTTTACTTGAAATCCATTTTTTCTACAACAGCATCGAAAGCAATCAAGACTCCATACGTCTTTTTTTAAGGTGATTTTTGTCCTGGAACCTTGCAACACCACTTTCCAGAGAGCGATTATTTTCCTCTAGTTTCCGAAATTTTTCTAGTTTCCAAAAAAACGTTTCAACATTTCTTTCAAACGCAGTTGCAGCAACTTAACAATGAGGAGCCACTACAGTTTTTTGAAGAGGAAACGTTTTCCAGATCACAAAAAAAGTTGCATTCTCTTCAATTCTCTTCAGTTCAAATAGCACACTTTAGTTTACATTTGGCATTGTTTACACATTTTCTGCACGTTGCTTAAAATGATATTTTCAAAAATCAGATGAGAAACTAGATTTTTTACAACACGTACCATGTTCTAAATGAATTATCAGAATTAGAAAAATGTTTTAAAAAAATGTCAGAAAAAAATATGAAAAACATCCAGAAGCACCAAAGCCACAGCGAAATTATCAGATTTCCGAATCATTCCCTTTTCAAAGGAAGTTCTTTTTTTCTGAAATGTTCTGAAAAATGATCATCATGATCAACATGATCATGATCGTGGTCAACGTTTAGAAACCGAAATCGGGAACTGAATCTTCATCAATCAGGGAAAACTATCAGGTAAACCGCTGCGTAAAACTGTGGAAAGATTGTTTCTTGTGGAAAATCCACTCAACTTTTTTTCTTTACTTTTTTTTCGAACGTTTTCTGCGCTTGTCGAATGTAAATCTTGCTGATCCATGCGTTATCGTGCACATTTAACACATAAACGTTTTACGAGGTCTGCTTTTATCGCCTATGCATTCTCTATGTTCGCTGCTGAAGAGCCGTCTTTCGGTTGTGCTCTGGAGCAAGTAATCTATTTCTAAATATTTTTATTTTCCTTTCGGTAGCGATTTTTTTGACTCTGCACCATTAATACCACCATTACAACAATAACAAAAAATCCAAGCTACCTTTTCAGACTTTCTAAGAGATTTTAACAGAAATAGAGGAGTTTTCTAGGGGAAAAAGTCTCTGAGACTCGAGAGAGGGGAGAGGAATGTTCTGTTAAGGGACTTCCGGGAAAAAAATGTGAAAAATATTTTTCTAAGAATATTTGTGCAATTAAATGTTTGTGAAAAATAAAGAAATGAAAAAATAGAAAAATATTAAAAAAATATAAAAATAAAGAAAAAATGTTTGTGAAAAACGTTCTAGAAAAATAAGAATTAAAAAACTGTTGTCTAAAAAGACCGACCTATACTGAATTTTTATTTTTACTCCTTTATTTTATTCCGGATTTGTTATGTGTTATAGGAATTTTTTTTTACTTTTGTAAAAAAAATATTGTTGTTTTAGATAAGCAACAGTAAAGCAAACAGCTCAGTTGTCGAGTTCAATACCGTTTAAAATTCGATCGTTTAAAATTTTCAATAATATAATAAATGATTTTATTACTACAAGAATAAAGTAAGAAGCTCAGTAGGAATTCAGCAATATTTAAAATTTGAGATAATATCACTTATATTTTTAACATTATTAACATTTTATTAATACCTCATCGAACCGTCTTACGGCAGTCAAGCAAAAAATATAAGGAATACTCGCATGGAAATTCCGTGGATTCTTTGGTTATATATCCCATATGCAATAAGTGATCTAACCAGTGCTTCTCACACCTTTTTGCTTATAAAATCTGCTCCAATTTTTTTTTGAATTTTCTGAAAAAAATAAACAAGTAATTCAGTTTAATTTTATCAGAATCAATAACTCCAATTTTCGGCCAAATCTCCATAAATTTTGCACATTGCTTAGTGGATATCACTTCCATATGTTTCCCTTTCTGTTACCTCGTCCTCAACTTTACTTTCTGGGTAATTTTTCATATTAGTTATTCGGTTGTATAACGGATATAGTAGGTGTGTTCCTTTAAAATAATTTCGTTCCCTCTCTTTTTTTTCGGAAATTTTCAACAGTCCAATTTGTTTTTCACCATTTCGATTTCCCCACGTCCAAAGGAAAAATGTGATTTTTTTTGTGTTATTCTTCTATAAAGGTACAATTTTTACCAACCAACAAATCAACAACGGGTCCGAAAGATTTCTGCTCGTTAGTCATTGAATACGACCATGGAATGGAATGTTTATTTATTTTTCCGTATCTGATGGCTTAGTAGGGCTTAGTTGAGGCGGTTGGATCGTGAAATTCGCGCCGCGTCTCCTATAAACTATCCGGGAAAAACTTTAAAACAATTTTTTTCGGATGTAGAATTACGAAATATATGTTGAAATTACTCTTTCATGGCATTCATGGAGAAATCTCGATAAACCCAAAATGGAAGTGGGATTTTCTTCGCTCCGGCTGCCTTCGTCCAATTCTTTGATTTGTATAACACATAAAGTTGAAATGACAGCTAAGTTGTCTGGGCGACGCTCAACTGACAAATTGTCAATTATGTTCCTTTTTGTCTGTCACTTCTAATCGCTGACATAGCGTCCGTCACATAAATCAAGGGGATTTGGAAGCGTTGTTGAAGCGCATTGCACAGAGCTGCTAAACGTTTTTTTTCCGCTTTTCGCTCAAGCAGCTCCTAAAATCCTCCAAGTGTTCTTCCCACGGCGGAATAATACCATCGACTTGGAGACGAACTTTTTTTCGGCTTATCTCATTAGACTGACATACTTTTGGACTTTTTTCTGGAGCTAATTTACTGAAAATATCCTAGAAGATCTAGTAGGTGAAGGGGAAAATTCGGTCTCTTTTTTTGCATTTCTTTCCAAAATTATCTGCACATGTTGTATCTAGGATACTGTAGGTGGTTGCAGCAGAGATGTATTCGCAGCATTTTTATATTATATTATATTATATTTTTATATTATATCATACTTTTTTATATCAGTGTATTTTTTCCATTTTTTTTTCAAAATTATCTACACATGTTGTATGTAGGATACTGTGAATGGTGCAGTGTAGATGTATATGTGGAATAGAATAAGGATCCCCTTCATATTTATTCGTTTCCCGTCCGGGATATGAAATTCTCAGCTTCTAGGATCTATGAACTTGCAGGAGGTTCATAGGATAGCATAAATTATCTACTTGAGCATTTCTCTTTTTTTTTTGCAGAAGAGGTGAACTCTGGGGAATTCTTGGGATGCTGCTCCTTATGAGATGACTTTACATATCCAGAAAGTTACGAATCCTTATACTTGCTAAGTTTGCCGATCGATTATGGATTATGTTAGAACGTAAGAAGAGGTTTTTTTTTATATTCACAGCCTTTTTCTATACAGCTGTTTATAAACTCTGTTGCTTCCAAAAAAAAAAAAACTGGCTACCATAATAAATTTCTGGAATCAAAGCGAACAAAATCGTGCATGAATCTAAGCTTTTCTTATGGTTTTTTTTAATTTCAATAGTAGCTTCTCCTTGACAAAATCTCTCTTCGACAAATTTAAAATTTACTGTGTAAAAACAGAGAAATTTGCTAACGTTGGTTTGTTAAATTGTTAATTATTTTGTTTATTTTGTTGAAGTTTATTAACCGTAAGATTAATTTCTTCACTGATTATGTTCTAATGATTCTAAAGTTTTTTTTTCGATCATTTTTTTACATAGTTACATATCAACTCTACTGCTTCCAAGAAAATTGCTATTAAAATAAGTTGTGGAACTTGAAATGAGAGAAAAAAGCTGCAAAGTTTGTGATAATAGTTGTTTCGCCTCCGCGAAATACCGTTTCGACGAATTCATCGAAAAATTTACTGTTAAATAAATAAACTAGTTTATTTTATGAGTTTTTTTTGTCCTACATTCTTTAATCAATTCACGATATCGCGCATTCTGCGCAACCGATTCGATACAGTTTTTGTTTTACTGGTTCATGTTGTGTGTGTAGTTTAGTTCAAATATAGTAAAAAAAATCAAAAATAAACTTTTTCCTTTGAAAAACTAGAAAATCATTGAAAAATAACTTTGGAGAATTGTGCGGCACGGCTGTGAACTGGTGAAAAGCGTAAAATTGAATTAAAACTAATTGCTAACTAATGAAAAATCAATTACTAAAATCTTAAAATGCATGGCTAATTTTATCAAAAAAAAGTAGGAGGAATGACCAAAAATAGTCTTCAAAAGTTGTTCTAATGTTTTTCCTTCCGTGTATTTGCCAAAAAATAACTTTAAAAAAAATAACCAAAAAATGGATGGAGCTTATCCTGGATTTTCCATCCGTATATGTTTATGACTTCTTTCTGATTCCCAAAAATTCCACAAAAGTTTTCGTTACTTCGATTTTCGAAAACTCTTCTATTTTTTTCAACCAGTAGAACCAGCGGAAACCAGAAAAAATTAAACAAAAAAAAAATAAAATAAAATCGGAATAAAAAATTGCTGTAAAACGATCATTTTCTATATTAATTATTTAATTATATGGAAATATGGGGGTGTTCCTCTAAATTGATGTTTTTTTTTTGTTTTTCTGGCATTTTCCAACAGTTAAGAGTTGTTTCCTTGAGTTATAATGTTGATGTATTGGCAAAATGTAATTTTTCTGTAAAGGATAAGAACGATCACATTCACAACGGACATAAAATCTTAATATGTACAAAAAGATCCTTTTTCCGATTCTGCCTCATATACAATGAAAGATATCGCTGCTCTAATGGGCCTCCTACCCATAACTTTGGCTGGAACGGCTCCCATTCGTGGGGGCGAATTTTCAAATCCAGCCTTTCTTGAAGTTCTCAGTGTTTGTATCCTTCATAGACAATAGTTTCGAGTGTAGATTACAAATATGAGCGTGACCAGGCACAATTACTCCTAATCATTTTCAAAAGGCGTGTGAAGGAATCATCGAGTTCGAAATTCCCTACGACGCAACAGAGAACACGCCGTTCTTCTACACAGTTCCGTCACCAGCCTATTCATTGGTTTTACTTCAGTAGGCTATTGAGGAGACCTCATTCATTTCCAACCGCTCAGTTGTGGATGCGGCGCGTGTGCAACGGTGGCGCGTTCTAGTGTATCTCGTAGGAACTAAAACTGTTTCCCACGCTGTTCTTTAAAGGAAATTGGGGGAAATTGAGCGATTCCGTACACTTATCCTCAAACATTATACCTCAAGAAATATTTTGTGCATGGGAGATCCGAACATCGAAATTTTTATGATACCTTGAATTTGAAGGCGGTGCGGGGCCTGAAAATTACACTCCAGAACGGAATTTGTTTTAATGGTCTTCAACAGGAGAAAAACTTCAAATATTAGCAGTTGGCCATTACTTTTTAGCTTATAATATTTTTTTTGAAAGACTCACTTGTAAAAAGGATTTCCGTAGAAAAATAGGGAAAAAATAATAATGAAAATAGTGATTTTTCTGTCGAAAACTGGTCCTTGCCTTGTCGGACAAAATTTTTCTGCCTATAAAAACTCTTGCAACTCCAAATTTCAATTATTTTAGTGAATAGTTTCACAGTTTTACTTTTCTGGAAAATCTTGAAAGGTTTTGGAACTAGGAATTGTTAAAACAGTGAACTCCTCACACTGTAAGACCTATCAAATAGGGAGTAGTTCTCCCTTTTTTCATGTGTTCTCTTTTCATTTCTATTTTTTTTCGTATTTTGTTCCGTGTATCTCCGATGATTTTCCGGTAAAATTTTGCGAAAGAATGCTCTTTAGAACAGGTTTGACAGTTTTTTTTTTGATGCCATTTATCGCGATTTTCCTCTCCTCAGTAATAGTCGGACGATTAAACGGGTAGCCATTGTTCACCGGAAACTCCGTTCACTCTTTTTTTCCTCACTTTCTCAATCCTCAATGGAGTTTTGTAATAGAATTTCGTCATGTCAATGTTTTTCTTCGAAAGTTTGACCTGTCTGTAAAATTGGAAGCGATCCAAAAAACAAGTAAAATGTTTGAAAATTACCGAAATTTTAGTGAATGTGGCGGATGAATGGAATTTGTGAAATTTAATAAGGGCGAATTTTTCGTGGAAAAAATTCAACACCTATTCTGCCCCTTTTCTTTCATATTAGTCAGCTACTGTATTTGATTTTGATGAAAAGACCATAAAATTTTTCGTTTCCAGTTTTTCGCCTAAGTCTCTACTTTTACAACGCTAAATATAATAATTTCAAATAAAATAATAATAATAACAAATTCATAATAATAAAATAAATAAAATAATAAATAATATAATAAATTCAAATTAAATAACGTTCTCTTAGCTAAAATAGCAGATTTCACAGCATTCCAGGTTTTCAAATAATTTACTGTTGCTCTATCCTACGAAAAATATGCACACTCACACATATTTGCACATAAATTTACATGATTACAAATTTGAAAAATTACATTTTAATTAATTTCTACTTTTCACGTCACTTTCTTATGTTACAAATTTGCAGAAACACTTTTTTTTTGCAGTACAATATTCCAGGGATATAAACGGCTCGGCCAAATCCAGTGCTTGATCGGGATCGCTTAGAGTAAACCTGTTAGATTACCGCTGAAATATGATAGTATATAACGAGTATATAATGAACAACTAGTTCTACTTGTAAAACTATTCAACATAGTTCAAATTCTTACATTTTTTCTCATTTTCCATTCAGGAACGTTAAAAATAGGTGTATTTACATTCAAAAAATCTCTACATAGAATACTTGGGGATCGCTTTTCGTCTGAGAGTTTTTCGACGTTTACTGGATTTGCTCGGATTCCTAGTTAAAAAATTTTCATCTCTTTTCTGGTTGAAGTTTTTTCTTTCTCCTATCATTCAAGACCACTAGAAACGAAGAGCATAGATTAAGGATGGATCTGTCTATCTTAAAAATTCTCTGATAGAAATAACTTGAGGAACATTTTTTGCCTAAGAGTTTTTCGAAGTTTGCCGGGTTCTCTATTCTCGGTTCTTGTATTCCTAATTGAAAGTTTTTCTTTCTACTTCTTTTGGAGTACTAGGATTAGAAAACAAAAATTACGAATACGTTTATCTTTATTTTTTTCTTTTTCTTTTTTATAGGTTCATAAAAAACCTCTGGTTGCAAAATTTGGCGGTCATTTTTCGTTTGAAAGTTGTTTGACATTCATTGAATTTGCTCGAATTCCTAGCTCAAATTTTTTCTTTTCGTTTCACGGGCAGAGGAAGGAAAGGGCAAAGATTAAGGATAAGTGTACTCACCTCAAAAAAATCCCTGGTTAGAAATCTTGTGGATCATCGCTCGCATGAGATTCGTTCCACATCTACTGGATTGGCTCGGATTCCGAGTGTAAAAAAAGCGAGACGACGACGCGATGCATTTATCGGCCCGTTCGTATGATGCGGGGATGTTTAGTGATGACTGGTTCGGTTGAGTGATGGAGGGAATTCATCAAGAGTAGAAAACAAACCCGTAATCATTCTACATACCCGGCTGCACCCACGCTAAAACGTCAAACCAACGCAAAACGTTTTCCGCGTGCACTCCTCTCCCGCCCATGGAGAATTGCCATAGATTCCATAGATATCATTTCGGAAGTAGTGGGTGGAGGTTCTTCCGGAGGCAGAGGGAAAAGAGCCAGAAAATTACTTGTGCTCTAAGATTATCGTCGTCAAAAATGCGATGAGTCACCGCCGCTGCCGCCGCCGCCGTGGCGAGGGGCTACGTGGGTCTGCGCTCCGGCTCCGGCTATATCCAACCCCCGATTATTTGGACCCACGGATAATCCACACGAGATATTTGTAGAGATCGTGCGACGCACACTTCACACACTCACACACACACAGCGTTCAAGTGTCACCATATCACAACTTTATCACCGTCATCGTCAAATTTCCTGGATTCGGCGCATGTTTTCGTTAGTTTTATTGTTCCACAAATTTTGAAAACTTTTGAAATTTTGAAAACGTTCCAAAGGGTTTCTTTCTCAGGATTATTTTGTAAGAATTGATACCAATTTCTGAATCCTGTGAATGATCCACAAAGTTCGAAGTACGAAATTTTATGTGTTCGATTTGCATTGGGAAGATTTTATGGAGTAGAAATTTTAAGCGGGGTAGAGATTTCATGGATCTTACATCTCTTCCCTGATCGTAATCTGTCCAACAATACCAGTTCCTCTGGTTTTACTATCCTAGATGTGTCCGAGCCGCAGGAGAAATCTCTCTCTAATAGATGTCTTCTCTCTTTCTTCTCTTTCCTTGTTCTCTTTTTCTTTTCCATTCCATGATATCGAAAAGTTAAGGATTTTGACATTTTTAATTTATTTTAAAACGATCTCACAATCTATATTTTCGTCATTTTTTTCCCAACTGTTAGAATCGTGTTGTTCGCTTTGAAATTCTTAAAATCGAAATTGTTATTTGAAGATTTTTTTGAGATCAAATTCTACATTTCCAATGCTTTCTTTTTTCTATTTTTTAATTCTATGATTGTGTAAATTTGTTATATTTTTGATGAAAATATCCCTCTTTCCTTTGCGATACAAGTGATGCACTAAAGTGCATCTCTAATACTAGTAGAATACGCCTCTCAACAACCGCCTCATGGAAAAAATGTTGAAAAAAAATCCAAGGAGTTTTTTTTTCTCAAGGTTATTTTAGAAGAATTAATACCAATTTCTGAATAGATGAGAAAATTCTCTATTCTATGCCTAAAATGATAATGATCTGCCTATAAGCTGTTTATTCTTTTCTGTTCTTTTTTTATAGTTTCCAAAATTCTTCCCATAGTTTTTCATGTTTTTCCATATTTTTTTCATAGTTTGAAAAGAGGTATATGAGTAGAGGACAAAAAGAGAATAAAGTGCACCGTGGGGCTAGTTAGGAATTCCTCGTCGGCATATATTGCCGCCACGTCTGGAACCAATTTGTCGACCCCAGTGGAATGAATGGCTTGGTTGGCACTTGAGCGGATTCGAACCACCGACCACCGCGCAGTCACAGCCGATCCATTCATTTACCGACTATCGCCACAAGTTCCACAAGTTTCTTACAGAATAAAAGAATACCTTACTTTACGTGAATCCAACCTTTTAGGAAGTAGTTCTGAAAGTGTATTTTTTGGCCAAACAATTTTCAATTTCTCAGTTTCCCCTTCTAAAATGCAACGGAAAGTGTCCTAGTATTCCTACGAGTCGCCAAAGCCTCGTAATCCCTGTCGATTTAGTATGTCTGGAAGTAGCGGGAGCGGTCAGCGTCCTCGGGGATGGGGGGAGGGGACTGATCACTCTCTATTCTACTCACAGTTTTTTTCCTCACTTCTTTTCTTGCTTATTTGTTTACTCACTTATTTACCGAAAATAGAAATGAACAAAGCGATTATAATTCTGCAGCTACATATTTGTATGTAGTTGGTTTGTGTGTGTGTGTTTTTTTTGTTTCATGAACTTTTTTCTTCGATATCTTTTCATCGTCTTTCATCTTTAATCTTCTGCACTGTTATATTTCTTTTGTTTTCTAGTGAGTAGTTAATTAGAAAAATAATTACAAATTAATCTAGCCTGAGAGTGAATAATGATCGAATGAACTTGACTGAACCAAATTTTAAGAAAAATTTGTAACTTCATAGGTCAGTTTTTAATGTTTTCGAACAAAATAAAGAGATTCTTAAGGACGTGAACCGCAACGTAAAAGCATTATAAGTAGAGGAAATTCACTAATAACTCAACTCCTATAATGTGTATTTTATTCCTGCTTATTTTAATGTTATTTTTTATGAACATTATATTATATGTCACTTTTAATTTATATGTAATTTTTTATGCAAATTACTGCCAGCAGTAATGTAGTAGTATATATTTCTTTGCATGATTAATTGGTCATCACATAAAACTTCATAGCACTAGAAATCCATAAAAATTTTATCCTCAAGTGTACTAAAGTGTGCGGTCGCGGCCTTGTTGAATCGACCCGGTTGTGAAAAATGTTCGAAGTGCATCTGTCTATGGAAGCGAGCTATTAGTTTGTTTTCATGTAATACGATCCATCTCGGATATAAGCCGCCCACATGAGGTTCGAGAAAAAAAACGAACTGCGGAACGATTCTGATGAGATGTGAGAAGATCTGCAAAGAACGTGCACATCGTGCAGACGACGAGACGCGTTTAGGGTGAGATAGATTCTCCGATATCTCCATTTCCCCGGAAGGAAGGTCCCGAATGGAATTCAGATTCTCGTGAGTGCGAGTGAGAGTTTGTGTGTTCGTGTTCTATTTTTTTTTCTCGGTTCCAACTTCCAGCTTCGGACAAATCTTCACTGAAGAAGGGGACCTTGCTACTCTCTTCTCGGAATGGAAGCGGCATTGTTCTAATGCGCAAGTGGTTTCGAACCGCCCTCCTCGCTTTGGCGCCCCGCTCTCCTCGTCGCTTATCTCAACTCCTCATCTGTGCTTCCCGTCCTCTATTTTCTTTCTCACACACACACACACTCTCAACATTGATTACTCAACTCTTATCTCTCTTTGACTTTACCGCAATTAAACGAATTCCGAACCCGACTTTTTCTACCTCATCCACACAATTTACGAATATTTTCCCGATCATCAACGATCGGGAAGGACAACGGCACGCTGAATCTGATTCCATGTGGCAAAACAAATGCTTTCGCTGAATAAATTCCGGATTTTCCCCAACACTTCTCTTCCGTACGTACGTCTGTTCGCCGAAGGATCATAAAGAGACAGACGTACATACATGACAAGCTAAGCCAGTTGAACTAACAGCGCTGAAATTCCCGTACTGGGTCGCCTGCTCCCCCGTAAGCTGCATGGGAAGCTCGTGGGACGTCAGTGATTTTGCTGAGCCATGTGCACCCACGCCCTCTATCTCTGTTCTCCCACATCCTTCTAGTTGTTTTTTCCAAGCAAAATTAACCATGAACCGTGATTTAAATGCAATTTAAGCGAGAAGATATCCACTGTCTTCGTGATTCTCGTTAGGATCCATCCAGAAAGTTCCTACTCATTCCGAGCGAGCGAACTTTGAAATACTCAGCTTTGTGAACAAAAATTTTGTGAACAACGGTCCACTAAAAAACAATCCTCTCGCTGGGAATCCCCCCCCCCCCCATTTTATGCGGATCCTGGAAATTTGTAAAAAGGAGCTATGTATGGTGCAAATCGATTCCTATACGAATCTATGTAAAACCATTGTGAAATTATGTTATTTTAAATCCTAATTCTAACAAAACCTCATTTTCGAGAACCTATTTGAAAATTGAGGAACTGATGAGCTTTGTAAGAAAACAAATAAGTAAACAAATATCAAAACATGAGCGTATTCAGGAAGAAAAGGGTAGAGAATATAAAGGTACCCTAAGTCACCATTTTTTCCCCTCAATGGGATCCCTATTTAAAATTCACGGAGCAAACTTGGATTTCCATGAACAAAGGAAACCTATTGTGCTTTGACTATGGGATTTTGGCTCAGTTCGGCCGCTAAGGAACTTCTAAATGAGGAAAAAAGTGGGTCCGTGGTAACTCTGGAATTTTCAATGGCATAGTTTCATAAAAATTTCAGAAATTTTCAATTACGAGTCTATTTTTGAGTGGAAATAGCTTCCTAATTCAAGAAATCTTTCTTTTTCTAATTGACTTTGATTTTTAACTTCTAAGTTTCTCTATGTTCTAAGTTCTTTAAGTTTTTTTTCGTAAATTTCTAAGTTTTGATACGTGTTGATTCACACTCGAAAAAACATTTTTAGGGAAAAATTTCTGCAAACATCCCCATTAAAAACTTTAACATTATAATATTGTTATAATGTAATAATAATATTAATTTTTTTAAATAAAAAGACCACTAATCTAGATCTTCATGTTTTTTTACAACACTAGTTGGACTGTAATCATTTTTATGTATTTGAAAAGAAAGAAATTCAGCGATGTTTTCAATTGTTGTAGCACCTTTTTTCGTCTAGGAACTAAGGAATTTCCGAAAAATTCACTCAAATTTCCGATAAAATTTAGAATTTAGGTTTTTTATCATTTAATTTTCGGGCCTATATTCCGAATTTTATCCTACTCTTTCCTCCATCATATAAGATGCCATTATTTTATTTCTTCCGGTCTACTTCTGGATGTTGCGATCCAGCGATCAAATTTCCTGCGCTCATCGTCCTTACTAAATAATTCCAGTCATTTCATCCAGTTGCTCATACAATTTTTTTTTGTGTATTCGTCACAGTTCATTTCTGACGACGATTTTTTGCTCCTCTTTGGAGGTCGACGCTTTGCAAATGTTCGGAGGTGGACCTTTTGTGCCGGTTCGCCGCTTTCTCCTCGCGATATCGGGGCAGAGGTCTCGGCGTTGTTCGCACGCTTTCACTTCAACGATCACGTACTTTATCCGAGAAGACGAGGAATTTTTCATTCAATCACTTCTTTGACTATTTAATGAGCCACGCCGAGATTTCTCCCACCACATTCCTCTTTCTTTTTTCTTCCCTCCTTTTTCTACTTGAACAATTACATTCACAAATATTCAGAATCACGTATTAATCTTTAATTGTTTGTTAATTAATGGTTTAGTTTAATTTTTTGGTTACTAATCGATTTTAGATTCAGGCTTATTAAAGAATGCTTCGAATTTTCTGCCTCTATGCGTTGACGATAGATTTTTCGGGGATTTCTTCGCTGTCAGCTGCTAAAGATTTATTTTCATAAGTTCATAAATATTGAAACTACAGCAAAATATTAAAATAGTAATAAAGTAATAAACTGAAACCTTTTCTGAAAAATGCATATGATCTAGACACACATAACAGTAGCTTTTTTTTTATTGTTGCCTCTGGAGATATTGATTCCTATCCGAAAAATGCTTCATTTTGGTTCTAAACCACCAAAGCGTGTGAAATTTTCCCGAAATTTTCTCTCAAAAATCTCAACAAACTGCAATCTGTTTTCACATTTTTTCATGACGAAAAATTAGAAATTTAATGAACAGTAAAGAGAAACGCCTAATTTCCAAAAGAAATAATAATAATTATTATTAAAATTATCGAATAGCGATAGCATTTTTATTGTTTCTATTTTTCTTATTTTTCCTGTTTCTGCTTCGTTTTTTCTCCAGCAAAAGGGGGTCGGATTCCGCACAGCTTGTCTTAGAATTTGCAGGTGAAGGCGTTCTTTTCCATAAACATTCCAGGTTCGTAGACACTCCTGGGATATTTTTGTCGCATTTTTTATTTTTCGGGTTACCCTAGTGATAATTTGTCTTTATATACTTACTCGTTATATTTATTGTATTATTATTTCAGTTGTTGTTGTATTTTTATATATTGCTATTGGATTCAATTCATTTATTTACTTCGTTTTTTTTCACTTATACTATCAGGATTTGCACCAGCTGATGCTTCATAATGTTTCTGGTATTCGTAAAGTTTTTCTTCTCCTTTATTTCCTAGAAAAGTCCCAATAGGAAAAGTATTGCATCCATTCGTTGAGAAATTTGTCGCTTTCATTGTTTTTTTTTGTTTTTTTTTTTCATGGATTGCTTCTAAGTGTTCCCTGGACGATTATGACCATACTGTAGTACATGTCGTGGTGTAATTACACAAGTGTTTACCCAGCTTCATGGATTTGAGAGGTACATAATGCCGCGTTAAAACCAAAAATCATTTCCAAAGTGACTTTTTTTTTGGTTTTTTTTTCCTCTTCATCGAAATGTTCTTGCTAAAGGACATATTTCATTTCGTTCGCTGTTGTAAATCACTTCAATTTTCCTCTTGACTCACTATGCAGTCAATCATAGCAAGGAGAAAAATGTATACAGCTGTTTGTATTGCCAATTGAATTTCCAAGACTAACAGTAGCAGATGGAAATGTGCTCTGTTGGGTGCTACGGTAAGAAAAAGACATCGACCCATAGAATATCTTTTGCCAGTGTATTTTTTAAACCAAACTGAACTTTTAAACATTTATTTATTTTTTTATTTTTCCAATTAAAAGTCACTGTGTAAAATTTCCAATTAAATATGTTTGATGTAACTACTAAAATAGAGGCAAACACCTTTTCTGAAATGAAATTTCTCTAGAACACCCTCGTGTCTTTGCTTTTTTTTTCGAAGAATTTCATTTTTCCATTCTCTTCATTTTTGTGGGAAACTTCCACAAAAAAGATTAGAAACGTTTCCGTAAATGGAACGAGAACGGAAATTATCTACATACTATCTACATAGAACATCATAAATTAAGGCTTTTTCCGCGACATAAATCCTTGGAATTTCTATTTCAAATTCATCTTCTCCGTTTCCTTACCCTCATTTATCATTTTTGCCATTTTGATCGCGTGGGTTGTTGCTACCCAGTATTTCAAGTGAGTGAGTCTGGAATTTCTTTGTTGAGATTCTTTAAACCTCTCTGAAACGCGAATATTATTTTAAAAATTATTAATTTATTTAATTTATCTCTTTCGTTCGTTTTTTAACCGAAAATTATAGTTAGGATGTTTTTTTTTGCAAGATTCAGTTCTTGGACATAACTCCTGGAAAATTCTTTCTTTTCTAAGAGGATTTTATGAACTGCTCTCACATCTAAGAAAATTTCCTTGAATTTGTTCCAGGTCTATAAAAATTATCGGATCTACTAGAAATTCGCTTCCTCTCACTTTTTAAGGATATTCTTTTTGAATCGGTTGGATTTCTGCCACTTTCTGCCACTTTTATATATTTAGTAGATGCTTCAATGGAAACAATCAATAAATTTCGTTTGTTCTCTGCCATATAAAGTAAATATTCACGAAGTTTCTTCTCGGTGAGAAAAAATTGTTCATTGTTCCATATAATTTCACCCTTTCATATAGGGGTGACATGCCATATCTCTGTTACTTTAAAACGTGAACCAAAAATCCATAGCGGAAGTGCGGCGAAACCAAATATGATGCCGGACATTGCGATTTGCAAGGATCTCGTTCTTCCAGTGGATGATTTTCGGTTCTACAGCAACCACATTCAACGTTGATTTTCTTTTACAGCAGCTTTTTTTACTGAGTTAGTTTCATCGACTTTTAAAAATTGGAAATATTCCTTTTTCTTTCCTTCCTTATTCATTCTCTCTTTTGTCCTCTATTCATATATCTACATATTCGGGTCCTCTTAGTCCTATGTAACTAACTGCTTATGTTTTATCCGATGATTGCTGGCAACGATGGTGTTCCGTGCACTCATCCATACTTCCTTCGCCTTGTCGTCGTCAACGGACGAGCTCGTCATTTTCGATGAAAGAAGGAAGTTTGCAGAGGAATGCACATATGAATGCCCGGATGTCAAGGATTCTTCCTCGACGCAGCGCGCTTGACCCCTCTACGAACTAGAATTTTGAATCTCATATATTGATTTTTCTTTTTGATAAAAATATAATAAATAAAATTAATTATCATTAAAATATGATAAATAAAATCAATTATCATTAATTCCTATATTCCTCCAGATTTATCTATTCCAGCAATTATTGATGGAAATTCTGGGTGCTATTACCACTATTCTCACTTGATCTTGTACTAATCGATAATTTCCTCGCAAAAGACTTTGCCACAGGTCCCCATTTTTCGAACGAGCCCACCTGGTTCAAATCCTGTTGCATAGCATAGTGCAATTCAGACCATGAACATCTGAAAAAAATGAGAAATAAAATAAATAATTTCTTCCAAAAAATTGATTGTTAAAATAATATTAAACTCAAATGTTTTGATCTATGTGAGTAGTCACATAACCAAATCAATCAATAACTCAAAAATCGAAATATCGTGGCAAATATTCAATCATTTTTCTTTCCCTTTCGTTTTTAAAACTTTTATGTTTATATAAAACTCCTCAGGTAGTTTTCCAGATTTATTTAATGTCCTTTTTATTCTTGTCCTTTTTTATTTTAATTATTTATTCAGTATTTTTGTTACGACATTTTGTTTATATAAAAGTTTCTCGAGTGGTTTTCAAATTTAAAGTAACCACTAAACATATAAACATAAAACATAAGTAACTGTGGAGAAGTTAAGGAAGAAGGTTAAGGAAGTTAAGAAAGGTGAAGAAGAGCAAGTGGAAAGTAGATTTTCACGTAATTTTTCTCTGATTCAACTTTTTTAAAAGAAAAAATTCGATGTTTAAATTGTTTCGCTTGTTTCTTGCTCATATACATTCTCTTTCCTTGCCCTGTAGCCATTAACCGCGAGAAAATCCTGATCGAGGAAAGCGAAACTTATTTTCTGTTCCTCCGAAACTCAAACCCCTTGCTCCCTTCGGATTCGACAAGCTGAATCAGATCTGGATCTGATCTAATTAATCCTTTGAATTGTACCGGATTGCCATTATTTGCTTAGATGCGGAAATTCAATGGGAACATTACGTAGGTGTGGGTGACGTATGAAATAAATAATGGATTAAATCATGATTGACACGTTCTTTTTTTTTACTCTAAGCTATTAATTTCCCTAATTTTCCTAAGTTTTTCTGTGCTAATCGGTCCTTGACAAGCCTCTTTTCATCTTTTCCTCTATTTGTTTAGCAATTTGAAGTTCCCATGCTAAAAGATGTACTTTGCCACGTGTTTTGGAACTATATCTCCACCCTTTGTCGCTGCAGTGCCCTAATAATTTTGCGGACAAATCCAAGCTTATTAAAATAAAATCTTTCGGATGTCAGTACATAATTTCTCATTCCGAACGGGTTTTTTTTTCTCTTCAGGTCTTTTTGGTGACGTTTTCATTGAATCACCACCTCTTTTTCTTCTACCATACCACTCCTGTTTGCTTATTTTCCTCGGAGAACACATCCGTGTTCTCTGGAGAAGAGAGAAGACCTCCATGGATCAGTTTTTTTCCAGTTACAGTAATTCATGTTCTCTTTACCAATCATCTCGAAGCTAAGTTATTTACATAAGCGGTTCACTGCTTAACATTGTGGACGCAACAAAGGTGTTCCCTCTTTACAAATTAATCGATTTATCGATCAGCTTCTCACTTCCGGACTCTATTGCTTTTGGACTATTTTTAATTGCTTAAGTTATACTATTATATAAATATTTCTATAATATTTCCTCCTATTAAGGAACCGTGACAGATTTTTAAAGTAGAATAGCAGGAAAAAATTCTTTCCTTCCTCATGTATCATTTGTATCATTAACTTATCACTAACCAGTATCAAAAGTGAACATTTTTTGAGTTGTGTCAATCAATAAATCAATAAGAATGCAGTCAATAAATTGTAAGTTTTTTCTTCCTAGAAAGATAATGGAATAAGCATGTCAATTAGTACAATTTCTTCTTTAGTAAAAAATTCCTCTCCATCATCTTCTAACTTTAAGAGAACTCTCACATTTCTTATATCTTTTGTCTTAACTGACAATATCTGTGATTAAATTTGAATTTTCTCATTTTTCCAAAAAAAAAGATCAGAACTATATATCGAATAAATCGTAACAAAATTTAACATGAATCAGAAATATCAAAAATACAAATTTAAAAAGTTGTGTTGAATTCAAATTCACCGGAACTGGTTTCTGACGAACTTACACTTGTGCTAACTCGACAGAAAACATCCACTTCAAAGAGCCATTGAAAATATTAATCGTTAAGGCGCCAGAGAGATCGAATGATCGAATCATTCGACTCAGTAATCTGATTGTCCATTTCTGCATATTCAGGGATTTGAAGATCTTCTTCACTTGCATTTTTCAAAATTCTTTATCGTAGTTTTTTAGAGTAGTTTTTTTTTCTAGTTTATTCAATTTCATTTGGTTCTACCAACGAGAAGAGTTTTCATAGTAAGAGCAATAGCATACGGTAGTTGCAAATACCGTATTACATATGTAAGTGACATATCAAAACAGCAGCGTTAAAACTGACCTCCAGCGATTTTTCTTCTGAATCTTTGAATTAGAAAGTAGATACAGAAATAGAGAATTATCTAACGATGGTTACAATTTAGATATATTACGTGAATGCTTCTTATTTTGTCTTGTTTTTTTAAAAAACAATTAAATGCATAGAATTAAAACTTTAGGAATTATTCACAAATCATAAAAAAGATCTACTCTAACTCCTCTCTTCTCGAAATCGCGGCATTATGCACTAATATTATGAATGTGAAAGTGAATTTAGAGTTGTTGGATTATGAAAATTCTCATTCTGGTTTTTTTTTCTCTTGTAAGAAGATTTACTGTGAATGACTTGAAAGCGATTAACTCACAACTCGAAGAAATCAACTCGATCTCGATAAGTCTTGGGAAGTTTTGAGATCCATTTCAATGCCAAATCCCTCTCAGGCCCCATAAAACCCTTATGTCTCATAAAACTATAGGATTATATTCATCTTTTTGAACATATTATTAGTCTGGATAGGAATCGAAGAGAAAAAATCGGTCACGCAATTCTCTTCAGTCTCTCCTTGCAAATCGAAAATATCTGCTAAGGAATGAAACTGCATATTTCTGTTTTTTTAGCAGTTTATTTCAAGCGAGATATATTTTGTAGATAATTTCTTTTAAAAATATCTTATCGGATACTGTAAATCAGAAATATGAACTGGAAATCAATCACATGTAGAGATAATACGATTTTTAGAAAGTATACAAAAAAATGTTTTACGTCAGCTTCATGGAGTAGGAAGATCCACTTCATGCATAGATAGAATCTTACAAAGAATTATAAAGAGAGTAAGAAGAAAGAAATGGAGAAAGGAAGTGTAAATTCTATACTCCCACGCTGAATGGGGATTACTGTAACCTTTTAGGAACCATCTGAAAAAAGGAAAGCCATTCAAGGGAATTTCTTCGACGAAATCAAGCGTTGCAATCCTAAAAATCTCTAGAAATAGCGCTTCATGGACGTGTTTTTCGTTCTTCTGCTGTTTCCACATTGTTAACGTTTAAAGGAACCATTCTCCGTTTTTCTTCAGGCGCACGAGTATGGCGAGGCCCATAGGCCTCGCTGCACTGTCTGAGCCGGGGTCACCGCCAGTGACTTTACCGTTTCGTAACACTCAGCTATTTCATCTGGTCATGCAGGTACATTTTTTTCTTTTCAGTGGATATTTTTCTAGGATTATTTAGTTATTTATGTACGTAGATGTAGATGAGAACAAAGTTTGTCCAATTCTGCAGATTACGGTAGCGAAAAAGGTATCTTTCGCAAGTAATAAACCATCATTTCCTTGAATTTCAAAGTGCAGCAATGTCATAACGAGAAATTTCGAGATGATATTTCCTTAAATGCCATCATATTTCGCTAACGATGCGCCATAACATCGATCGATAACAGTCCTTTTATTCATTTATTTTTTACGTAGAATTGCTGAACATATATACTTACGCATATATGTGTATGTAATCCGATGTCATTTCATTTTTTTCTCTCGTTTCCTGGTCTTTGGAAGATCACCTGGATCAGAATTCAACTTGTTCGTTCGATCAACTCGATCATTCAATCAATCTGAATCTTACCATCAGTGGTCGCCAGAAATAACGTTTATAATCCACATCCTTTGCAAAAACTTCCACATTCTTAGCTTTTGCACAAAAAAGAACATTTTTCTTTGTTATGCTTTCTTACGTATATTTAGTTCAAAACTAATTTTTTACTTTTATACTCGACTGATATAAAAAATTGGTAAATTTTAGCTCATGGATTGTTTTTTCTATGAAAAAGATTTTTTTAGAAAAGCAACCTTAAGTCATTTTACTTGAAACTTCCTGGAATTTCCGAACATCTCTCACTTTTCTTCGTTTTTTCTCTATAAATAGGTTTACTAGGATTTTACTACATTAAAAATGCAGCAAATTTAAGACTGTGCTTCTTTTGGCTTGCGGAATACTTTGTTCTTTGATTTTTACAATTTTTGAGTAAGTACGTATATAATTTTGACATGAAATCTTCCCACTGCTGCTGTTAATTTTCTTTTACCATCAGGAAGAGCTCTTTTCTTTGTTTTCGCTCTTTTATCACCTATGTATCCCATCTATTTTATTTCCTGATCTGATGTGTATAGTGCGGCTAAATAAGAAACACTTATCGAACTTTCAGAAAGAAGGTGTTTGTCAAACCCTTAATAACAAAAAAATATCGCGGATCTCTTCCTGAAACATTGATTTTAGTGAGAAAAATTACATCCATCTGCAAAATGAATCACAGCAACAGAAACACATCTGCTATGGTAGGAATTTTCAGACAAATTCTCGATTATAAGATTTACGAGTGATTCGCAACCGATCAATTTGTTCGATTGATCGAATAATCATTTAATTCGAACTTTGCTACGAATTAAACGTCTGAACCCGTAAAGTTGTGAAATTCTGCTGAATCTGCAAAATTACAGTTATAAGTTTTTATCGTTGTGTTCGACAGCTAGTTTTGAAAGGATTGCCTTATTCTGCAATTGCGGACTACGCTAAAAAGACGTTATCCGTATGTTGCCCCAGCAGCGGCGAAGAGATTTTTTTTCAATTGCCTGCAGATTTCGATTCAATATATAATTATTTATACTCTAGTTATTGATTTTTCTTTTATATATTAATTACAGTAGTTTCGTGATGTGCAGAAGAAATTTTTCCTTTGTTTTTTGCTCTTAAGATCTCTGAATCCTTAATACCAAAGAAGATTCCGTCTTATTCGCCGAACGCGACATTTTTTCAAAGCTACCGTCACGAAAATCCTCCATCACCTTCAGAACTGCTCATTATGCTTTTCAAGGCTAAAATATAGGCTATATCCATGAAATTGATTACATCCCTGAATCAGGGGGCGAAGCATTTTCATGAATAACTGCAACTAAACGCCCATCTATCGCACTAACCATCAAAAATCCACTGAGATTTCTTTATCAACAATAGCCACCATTCCGTGCTTCGCATCTCCCCAGGGATCGGTCTTTTTTATCGCTGCCCGCTTACCCAGCTTTGATTTATATCCAATAAATGGAAAGCAGTATTGGGTGATGGTGGACGCGAAGAGAAACAGAGAAAATTCTGGAAAAAAACTCATTTAGTGCATATTTTACTGTGAAAAAACCAAAAAAAAATCCGCGCACATTCTATTCCAGGTATTATCGCCACCGGCTGAGAATGAGAGCGCCTCAGAAGCGTTTGCGTCCGGGAACGGCTCCGAATTCCCATATGGAAATGAATCACGTATGGTGGCGATTATTACCGTTGGTACGGTATTCGCTATTGTGACATTCACTGGGAATTTGATGGTACGCTTTTGAATTTTTTTCCAGCTTTCTTTTTTTCCTTAACATCTAGTGTTTCCTCATGCTCCGCCAAATCAAATTTTTCCCAAAAACATCTGGACGCTTACGTAGCAAACATTGCTGTTATTGGATTATTTATGAGCAACTCATCCGATGAAAAGGTGGATAACGGCTGGGAATTTCATGGAAATTTTTTTGAAGATCTGGAATTCTGAGGAAAATGCTGAGGAAGAATTTATTTTCCGGGAAAAATATGCGTGAGAAATATAGGGGATTGCAAGTATTCTTGAAATATACCGTTCTTATTATCTGATTTTATCTGAAGTCCACACTTTTACATCATAATCAACAAAATTAATTCCATTACGGTACTTTATTTGATCTTAGTTTGTCCGCATTCGCAGAAATTTAAGAAAACAAACATTTTTGTCATCTTCATTCTTTTCTCTTCGAGATTATCTCGTTTTAAATCTTTGCAGTAATTTACAAAAAAGAGCCTAAAAAAACATTATTATTCTGGATATAATAACCAGAACAAACAGGCGTCTTCTTTTTCTCTCTAGTACAATTTTTAACAAAAACAATGTTGTTTATTGCTCATTTATTGATCAGCACCAATTTCTAACAACAACTTTTTAATTTCTATTAATGAAATTAGAAACTTGTAAGGAATTTTGGAAGTCAACTCTGGGCCCTACAGCATTTTGAAATTATTGGAAAAAAAATTGAAGAAAGTTTTTTTAATGGCTCAGTAACTTCAAAATCTAGCAGTAAAACAATTCATGTAGATCAATTAATTGATATCACAATTATAAGAGCTTTTTTAAAGTTTTGTCGATAAAATACACTCTATCGGATGTATTTGTTTATTTTATATATAAACATGCGATGAATAATGACAGTTAGCGTCCCGAGCAGAAATCACAAGATTCCGATCGCTGTAAGAAAAAAAAAACTTTGCGCATCTCGTATCTCATGAGATTGTTTGTCGATGTTTTTTATTGCAATAACGTTACAAACCTCAAATAAAAGTAAGCAAACATTTTAATGTTTTTTTCAGTAGTGTCTGTGTTTTAATATCATTTGTTTCAGTGGCATGAACAGGCGATAAGCCTAGCTTCAGATATCTTCAAGATTACTGTTACCACAAAGGGAAATTCCTGGGAATTTTGTTTTTGTGGTCCATAATTTCTATCGACGAAATTTTTTCCCTCGTGAAGGGTTTTCCATTCAAAGATCAGAAGTCCAAGCCTCAAAGAATAAATGAAAAGTAATAGAAATAGAAAATACTATAAAATATAGAATAATATGAAATATATAACAAGTAAGAAAAGTGAAATAAAATATAGTCGTGACATAATACATAATAGATTCGGCAATCAATAAAATTATGAATTATTTGAGAAGTAGAGGAGTGGAATTTTGAATGAAGCCGAAATGGAAAGGGAAATAATATGAGAAAAAATTATTATTATTATCTCTAGTAAATAAATAATTCTAACCAAATAATAGTAATTTTTCCAAATTAGTAGTATAATAGTGGATGGTGGGATGTTAGTATCCTAGACATATGAACAGAACTGACGGAAGTATTCAGACACTTCCTCATTGGAGAAAATTCTTTCGCTCATTCTTTCGCTGCCAGTGCTTATTCTCACTCTACTCTTTTTCTCGTCGCTGGATTTTAGATTGTTTATTTTTATTCATTCCTTGCCTCTTACTCTGCGCACGCCTTTGCGCGTAATTAATAAATAAAAAGTAAATAAATTGGACACAAGTGTAAACATTTTAGGTGATGGTCAGCTTCAAGATAGATAAACAACTGCAAACAATCAGCAATTATTTCCTATTCAGCCTTGCTGTGGCTGATATTGCTATAGGTGAGTTCCCCGGGTAACATTAGGCTTTTTTCCCGCGGGAATAATCCTAGAATTCCCGTCTTC
Organism: Necator americanus; assembly: GCF_031761385.1. Classification (NCBI taxonomy): domain Eukaryota; kingdom Metazoa; phylum Nematoda; class Chromadorea; order Rhabditida; family Ancylostomatidae; genus Necator; species Necator americanus. Next base: position 8,241,810 of record NC_087375.1, read on the forward strand.
GTTCCAGGTATGATTTCAATACCTCTATGGACCTACTATACTGCAATGCGATCGTGGGGCATCGGTTATACGATGTGCCAATTTTGGTTGTGTGTCGACTACCTCATGAGTAACGCGTCCGTGCTCAATTTGTTGTTGATCTCGTTCGATCGATATTTCTCCGTAACTCGTCCGTTATCGTATCGACCAAGGTTCGTGGCCGGTTTACGTCATTGAGGCTGATAAGTACTGTAATGAGACGGATTTGAGACGGATATCATCGTTCTTTTTCATCTTTTTTTTTCTTCTCAGGAGAACAACGAGGAAAGCGTTGATAATGATCGCTTGCACGTATATTATCTCAGTGATTTTGTGGCCACCGTGGATTATTAGCTGGCCGTATATTGAGGGTAAGGTTTCGTACGAGAATGGGGATGGCTTTTTTCGGATTTGGATTTTTTTTCGAATGGCTAGTACCCCACCAAAAACTTAGTAGAAAAACTTTGCGAATATAAATATAAGAAAAAAAGAAAATAAATATTAATACAAAGAATATAAATAAGAAAGAAAGAAAATAAATGAACTATATGTGTAGATGTAAATAAATAAACTGTATATAAATATAAATATGAAGTAATATTAGGTACTATATAAATTGGCATATTATTATTATTAGCATATATAAAAGTGTAGTTTAAAATAATATAAATAATAATTTAATTTAGTAAGTTTACAATGATATAAATAATAAATAATAATATAAATATGTCCCTCCCTAGTAGTTCCTCCTCGAAAGATCGCTCCTTCACCTAGAATCAATAGAAAATCCTGTACAACATGGAGCCATCGCTGAAAAAGCAGCAAAACGTCAGCACAACTACAAAAGTACGCTGTGTTCTGCGATTGTGCGAACATTAAAATTAGACCACGTTGATTCTATATTTATATTATTTATATTATATATTTATATTGTCATACATTTATTTTATTTATTTATTTTATATATTGTGTTATTATTTTCACATACTTACATTTCTATTTATTATACATATATATTTATTTTTATCTATTTCAGATTCAATTCTATCCTACTCCTGTCATTTTTATACGCGTTTTTTCAAACAAATATAATAAATATATACAATTATATTGCCATATACTTATTATATTTGTTTATTTTATATATTTTATTATTATTTTCACATACTTGTATCATATTTCTATTTGTTACATATATTTATTTATTTTTATTTATTTTAGATTCTATTCCATCCTATACTTGTCATATTTATACACAAATCGTTCTTTCACCCCAGATTAATAGAAATTGTTGCTGGCACTAGCTAGAGGAACCGCCGAAAGAGCAGCAAGAAAGCAGCACATGCTGCAAATATAAAAATGTAATGTTTTTCCGACAATTCTGCAGAGAAAAAAAAATTGTAGAACACAAAATTTTTTAAAATTAAAGTTGTTCCACGTCGACTCCCATTTCGGTGAAAGGAAATTTTCGCTAAAAATTATGTCCAAAACGTTCTAGCAGTGGTTTTTTCCGCTTATTACCACTATCGCTCCTTTTTTTCTAAGCATATCTTTCTGGATTTCGAGAAATATCTTACCCGATGACTGTAACTATACATAGTTCAGCAGTCTTGAAGCAAAAATACAGACCGCGTTTCGGCACTACTGGAAACAGATGTTTTTCTTTTAAATTTTCAAGGATTTTTGAATTTTCAGGAAAATTCACCGTTAAACCGGACGCATGTGTGGTTCAATTTCTGGAAACGAATCCGTATGTGACAGTCGGTACAGCGGTTGCTGCATTCTACCTCCCTGTAACAATTATGATCGTATTATATTCACGTGTGTACTGGGAAACACGGAAACGACGTCGAGATTTCGGAAAATTACAAGCATCACAGGTTCGAAAAATTTGAGTTTGAATCTCTTCTTTTTTCGCGCCTTTATTTCTTCGTTCGTTCGTTCAGTATTCAAATTTTTCGAACGACAGTTCTGTTCGTACACGTAAATCACAAAGCTCAGAAAAATCAAGAAGAAAGGTAAACTCACCACGTAGGGTGCACGTTCGATGTTTCTGCTGTCATGTTTCCAAACCCTCAACAATTTTCTTCCTCCCCACCTCCACGTATGTGATTTATTTTTCTATCGAAAAAAAATTTTTCCCTATGTTTACAGTTTCCGCGACGTTCCATTCGACGTGACACATCAACAAATTCGTTTGTGAAGTCTAGCGAGAGAAGTTCTGTGCTGAAGAAAAGCGCATGGGGTCCTGGCGCCAACGATACCAAAAGGTAAGCGTCGTCAAGGTTAATGCTGCGCTAATAGCGAGCACGTCAGAACAGGCCGATCCACAAGGTATAATACTTTTAGCTATTTACAATAAAGCTTTAAGTGAATTCATTCACTAATAATATTTTTGCTATAGTTACAAAGATAAGTACAGATAATTTTAGAGCAACGAACAATGTAGTGATGCGATTTTTGTTTTCAATTGAATTATTAATTGATTTCTTTGCTTTGACAGATCTCTTTTTTTCAATAATTTTTACAAAAACTTTCCAAATCTAATAAGGTAGACCTTTGTGGCTGTCTTCAGAAAATCTGCAGAAAAAAACATGAAATGTAAGCTACTCCTATCCTTCTAGTTGCCATCTGCCTTGGATTTTTCTTCTTTTTTGTGGTACTTTTTACGACTTTTAACTTTTCCGCCCCTCCAATACTAACATTCGAGAACTTCTATTAATTCTGAACTTTTCAGATAATAACCGGCATGAATAACTTTTCGTGGATTTTTTTTCAGATATTTAAGAAGTTAAATAGATTTATATTTATACGTATTTCTAATAAACCTCTCTAATAATAATTTCTAATAAACCTGTTTTTTTTAATTATTAATATTATTATTATTACTATTAAAACTACTTTCATAGATTTCTTCAGATATTTAGGAAGTTTCTTGGATTTATATATACGTACATTTGTGTACATTCAGACTATGTATGTACTTCACATAAACAGATTGGTAAACTCAATCGTAATCATAGATATCGATTGCCGTGAGAAGTTTCTTGTGCTCATGGTGATGTGCAATTTTTTTCCCTGCATTTAGTGACATGTTGCGAAAAGTCTAGTTGTAAGAGCTAAACTGAGATATATGATTTCTCCGTCTTTTTTATTTTTGAAGAAATTTTTCTGCATTTCCGCGTGAAGTCTGCACTTCTTGATTAATCTTTGAAATTCCCCAAAGAGTGCTAAAAAAGAAGACATGGTATGGCATGTAATTCTGTGGTATGGATGGAATTCATGTAGAGTTTGAAGTTTTTGTGCATTTTTCCGTCATAAACGGGCAGCTGGCGTTAGAAGCAATTCTGAGCTGGGGTCTAGTAATGAGATTGGAGATATTCCGGGAAAATAAATTGATTCGAATTAGTCATTTTTCCATATTTATTTTTTTCATTTATTATTTACTATTTATTTACTTCTTTTATTTTTCCTTCTCCTTTTCTAGTACACGATCAAGAAGCCGATTATCGTGGTTGAAAATATGCAATGCAAGATCGCATTCCTCTTCCGAGGACAGCTCTGAGGTAAGGCGAAAATTTTGTGATTGTCTGCAATTTCTCGTCATCCCCATAGTTGTAGGCTCAAGTGGCCAACATCGACGATACCTCACTCTCCTCCTCGCTATACACTGCTGGCAAACGAAAAAACGTCAGTCCACCTCTCAGTCCTATACCGGCAAATGATGTAAGTGCTACAGTAATCGTCCTAGAATCATTTTATAAGGATTGTAGAGGCACAAGAATTCGAGCGCCCTCGATCTTTTCCAGGAAACAGTTTCTGGTGAGACGCAAACGGAAAATAGCCCTCGAAGTGGTTCAATGCGAGTTCGTGCACGACCGACGGATCGACCGCCGTACGACACGTATACGGTAAATATCTTGTCATCATTGGTCCACAACATTTATGTACACTACATTTATGCATTTATGTATAACAATAATCTCCAGGTATTGATCGAATTGAAGGATGAAGGTGCGCGTCCGAGTGTTCGTCTCAGCAACTGTGACATGTATGTCTTACCGTAACCTTTCAATATATAGCAGGACCGTAACCCATCGAAAATTCACTAGGATCAGGATTTCCAAATAGTTCGTATCCTCTCAAAAATGAAGTTTGCATCCAGGAGCAAGAATATTCTTGCTTCTAACAAAAAATTAAAGTCTTTTTTTTTTTTTTTTTTTTTTTTTTTTTTTTTTTTTTTTTTTTTTTTTTTTTTTTTTTTTTTTTTTTTTTTTTTTTTTTTTTTTTTTTTTTTTAAATTTTTTTTTTTTTTTTTTTTAGTTTTTTTTTTTTTTTTTTTGTGTTTTTTTTTCCCCCCTGGAGTTTGTGGTTACAAGTTTTTTACCTCCCCACCCCCCCCGTTTCTAACAAAACAGAATAAAATTAACCCCTTTGTAACCTTCAAGTTCAGAAAAAAAATAGAATTCTTCAAAAAAATCCCCCTATAGTTTGTTTTAGTACGTGGGTAAGGGTAGGTGTAGCGCAGTCGGTTAGATGTTCCGCTTCCTGCACGGCCCGATCGGAGGTTCAAAACCGCCCTAGTGCTCACCAAGTCTTTCATCCCTCCGGGGTCGATAAATTGGTACCACACTTCTCTGGGAGGATAAAAATACTGATTTGACACATCGGCCTGCCCCCACAAGTCATTGTATAAGCGAGTTACACGTTCGTAAACATCAAACGATTCTGAGTTCAAGTGAACGTGGGGCGGGTCCCAAGCGGATTTGATTAACGCCAGACACTTTATCCTTTATCCTTTATTATATGGCCATTAGCAGTAGAGCACATTTTCTCGGTTCTTGAAGATATATTGATATTTTGACTGACAGTTGCCAACAAACAGTGAGTAATCAAATGATTTGATGTCATTCCACAGGCCCTTAAGCCATCGATTCACTTATTCACTTATTTTACAATTTAAATTAAATTGCAATTTAAACAATTTACAATTTTTAATTTATAGTACAAACTACTAAACCTTCGACAAGTTATCGGTCAAATTTTCCTATCCTAACACATGCTTTTTCTCACTAATATTACAGGGACACTATTCCTCGACGTGAATCTCGTTGTAGGTCTCGCAGCGACTGTAACGTTGACCAATCCGATGAAGTGAATCGCCAAACGAGTCTAAGAGGTTGTGCAAAGTCTGGAAACACACAATCAAAATCCTTTATAATACAGTAATTTTTATTTTCAGAGACAGCATCTCCAGTGAAAAACGGTCGTTTTTCAAAAATTGGCACATTTAGTAGCATGAACGATAGGAAAAGTGAGAAAGAACGAAAGAAAAATGAGAGGAAACAGGAGAGTAAGGCGGCGAAAACTTTATCGGCTATTCTTGCCGCGTTTATAGTCACTTGGACTCCGTACAATGGTACGTTTAGACTTTGAATGGCCTAAAACTGTTCTGGAAGTAATTAATTTACATTTCTTTTCAGTTATTGTCTGTTACGAAGCATTTTTTCCACATAGTGTGCCGGATTATCTATTCACAGCCAGCTACTTTCTATGCTACATTAATTCCACCATTAATCCGCTCTGTTATGCTCTATGTAACGCGAGGTTTGTTTTTTTTTTCTCCGATATTTTCCTAGGATTTTTCCCAAGTGGTGTACATGTATATTTTAAGAATAGGAGTGGACAATGCTTCCAAATAAGATCGCATGATGCTAGACTTTTTAAAGGCGTCAATCATTTTTAGAGGACCCCACGAATCTGACGTGGTATGGGTTTCCGATGGCCAAAAACTATACGGAGGCGTTGATTGCAAAAACGGGTGGGATCTCTCCCATTCCCCCCTGCATCACTGTGAATAGACGATTTCGGAATGGAGTTCTCTACTTCGTCCCCTATTGCAATGCGCTGCCCTCCCGCCCCACCCCCTCCTTCGATTCGTCAAAAATCCATTCGGATGCCCCGATGGGCAATTCATTCCATTCGACGAATCGCAGGCGGGGGCGGGGCACAAAGGTGGCACTTTGTAATAGAGGATGTCGCAAGGAACCGCATTCCGAAGCCGTCTGTTTACAGTGATGCAAGCAGTGATGAGCGAGATCCCACCCGTTTTTGCAATCTACTCCCCCGTATAGTCTTTGGCACTCGGAAATCCATACCACATCAGATTCGTGAGGTGAGGCCTTCAATCTGGAAAGAAGGGCACCTAGAATGATGGTTTCAATTTTATTCTGGAATATTTGGACGGTTGCTAGCAAAATAAGCAATATATTCGATTTCTTTGGATAATTTTGGTAACAAAAAAATTGTAGAAGTTTATGAATGTGAAGTCCTGCAAGATATGTAGTGATATTGAGCGACGGTGGGAGTTCTTCTTCTTGAAGTGACTGGCTTTTTTTTAGAATCGTTTTTTTCTTCCCACGTACCACTTAAAAAATCGAAGAAACGCGTTAATGCTTCCATTTTCTGAGTCTCCAATTAGTTTAGTGCACATACTAAACGATTAATATAACCTACATCATTATCTTTTCCGGAAAAGGATCTAAAGGGGGATTTGTTTTTTTTTATTAATTTGTCGCTTCAATGGACAGAAATATGCTTTCCAAAATCTCCGGAACCCGTATTCATCACTGGGTTCACCTATAGTAGTACTGATTGATGATTGATATTACAGAGAGTGGTAAGCCAAGCCTTATCTGGCCTATCCAGAATAAATCCAAAGATTTTCTATACATATATGCATACGCACCGGGAAATACATGCGATTCTTTTCTATAGCGAAAAAATTCTCGCCGTTTCAGAAATAAGCAAGTGTAAAAATAAGTCGACTCTTTGCTCTTACCGTAGTCTTCTCCACTCATATTCCTCTAAGTTTTCGTATCAACAAGATTCTTTTTTTTCTTCTATATTTTATAAGTTTTGTATTTGTAGATAGAATTGCTTTTTTGGGAATCTACTGGAAAAAAGTGCGTTCATATGAGACTAGAAGGAGCGTTTGTTTCTCATTTCATTACTAGTTCCTTTTTACTGCGGTATTGTTGTTGTTATGTTGCTGGCAGTTTGACGGATTCCTCTTTTATAATATCCTTTACTCCTTTCCTCTGTTTTTTAAGCCCATTTAATACGATTATTCACCATTCATCATGGTTTGCCACTTATTCTCGGTGAACAGTGAAATTTCTCTGATAGGAACGTCGTATTTGCAATTCTCCTTGATCCTAACTCTGTTGCTTTTCTTGTCGCTTGTTGCTCAGGCTCTAACTCATTTTAAAAAAATACTGTAGCAAATCCAAAATCTCACAATGGCGGCGCTAAGCGGTAGATAAGAATTTAGTTTTCATCGGAAATTTGAGATCATATTTATGATGGTTTGAAAACAATACTACAACAAAAACACTTACTTTATGAATGGGCTGCCCCCCCCCCCCCAACTACCTCCGCAAGTCATTGCATAGGCCAACACGCATTCCAAAGCCTTAACGATCACGAATTACAGTAAAAACGCGTTGGCTCATCCCATTTGGATTGATGTGTGAGAAAATTTATCTTTTATCCTTTAATTTATGATGGTATTTAGTTTGATTGTGACTGAAAATGAGTCCTAAAAAGACTATGGCATCGCCAGTTTCCAATTTTATCAAGAAGTACTGTATAAAGAATAGGAATTTAAGTTCATAAGTTTCGAAAAGAACTTCTTGGAAAGTAAGGTTGGAAAAAGAAAGATTTGTGGGGTAGGGATTTCGAGATACATTGAGAAAGTGCCCGGAAGTCTGGAAGTTCGTTTTTTTTTTGTTATACATGCGCTCTGGCTGCTGCACATTCTCATTCCCTGATAATATCCGAAAATCAAAAGGAAATTGTGTTTGGGACAGAATCTGCATAATTCTTGGCCGTGAAACTATTCGTCCATGTAGTTTTCCTCTAGAATATCACCTACATATCATCAATCACCTCCCACAAAGATGATTTTTACTCTTCGTTCATTTTTTCTTATGCTTTGTTGCGGTCATCTCCACAGCTCTCCCTTTCTTTCTCCACAGCTTCATAATATTTCATATTTCTGCTTTTTTTCTATCTGGATGTTCGAAAAAAATTTTATGCTCTATTCTTCAAAGAAGAATCGAGAAGGATTTTTCACCTGAATCGTTGTCGAGTTCTCAATTACGAATACATTTAACGTCTCTAGGACCATAAATAGCTAAGCAGATCAATTTTATCTTTAAAATAAAATATAAATAATTGAAATAAATATAGTTGCGCTATTAGTGGAGAAGTAACATAAATCACATTTGAAATAAACCCCAAAAAAACTCCCCAGTCTTAGATTTTCTTAGATGTCTTTGAAAAAACTGTCTTAGATTTTTCTTCTTTCTTGGATATTTCTTCGATTCCCCCTTATTTTCAGGTTTCGGCACACGTATCGTCGAATACTGAAATGCAAATTCGGAGCGGAACGTCCAAATATATCCAGAAATGCATACGTCCGACGGCAATAATTCTTGCACATCATCCGATCACCTACCAATCGAACAGTACACTTCCTTTCCGGTGCTAGCAGCTCAATTCGAATTATATCAACGGGTTTTCTTTTTTCTAATTCAACAGTCAGTATTGCAACGATCTTATTCTGTAAAGAAATGAACGAAAATTGTTGTTTATGGATATTTATTAGATTTTAAATTTTTTTTATAAAACATATATATAATAGTCCCAAGCGATTTTATTTTTAAAAAATTCTATTGTAATGAATTAATTACCTGTGTGCATCTATAGCAGCTCAAATGGGCTTCAAAACACAATAGAAGCCACATTCACAATTTAATTGCTCATAGACTCTTTCATCATATTGATATTTGATCTTTTGTTGTTTGTTTTCTTTTTATTCTTGACGAAAAAAGTATTTTTAATAAAGCATAACTCATATCGGCTTTTTACAGCGATAAATGTACGAATAATTCAAAAAGAAAGCAGTAAAAAATACAAAAATCCTCACTAGAAATTTTAGTGGAGCCGTCTACAGAGCGTTACGGTAGCAAGAATTCAAACATGACGATTAGATCATAGAATATATGGCGTACTGTGCTACATACGGTAGCCAGATTATCCGCTTATAGCCGAACAAAAAAAAAACACAAAACACATTTCTAGCGTCAATCGCATTCCCGCATTATACACCTGCAGAACATATACAATAACTTATACGATGTGTGTGCAACAATCATACAGTATGATACGGTTCCTCTTCCATAAATCGCATCCGAGCTTCACGATCCGCAGCGCTAAACTCTCGCCTCTCCACTTTTCTGTACTCTCTCGTCGTCGATAATGTGTTCGGTGAATCGCTATGATAGTACATTATAGAGGCTTCTTTTGTTTGATTCGGATTTTCTGAAATCACTCACATATCAATCATATGTTTTGATCGATTAATCGATCAAAACACTTCTTGGATTCTTGGTTTTCGTTTGTTCTTTTTAGTTTCCAAGTTTTTTTTAGGTTTTTTTTTTCTGAATGAAGAAACGCTAGCGTTCCATGATTACGAACTTGTGAGAAAACGTCGGACCTAAGATCGATTTTAATGGATTTTCCTCGCTTTTATTCCTAAGTTTCCTACCTTTGTTGTCCCAGAAGACAAAAAAAAAGCTTAAGAGAAAGCTACTAGACTTTTTCTTTTGTTTTGTTAAAAGAAAATTCAAGGAAAACGATTTCAGTAAAACAAGAGAAAACTGTAATTAAGCTGTTAATTCTACAATTGGAAAAAAAACAGCATCAATAAATTTAGTATATAATTACAAAAGTTCTCCTTATTGTATTGTATATATTGCGAATAAAACAGTAGATAATCTGATGTAAGAAGTAGTACAATTTACTACGAAAATGAGTGAATAAAAATAAATAAAGAATAAATGAAAAATGAAAAATGCAGGTGTTGTTTGCAAATATATTAGTTCTTCTCTGAGACATTTAAAATTAATTAAAGGCATCGGAATCTGACGTGATATGGGTTTCCGATGGTCAAAGAAAAACGGGTGAGATCTCACTTATTTCTTTCTGATCGCCGTGAAAAACAGCCCGGGAGATGCGACCGTTCTGGGGCGCTATTTCCTAAGAGTTCGATTGGAGCGCGCCAGCCTTGTGCACGCGCAGGATCTTCTGGGTCCTTTTTTACGGCAATTAGGAAGAAATGGGCGAAGTCACCCTCCTTCTCACAATCTACGACCCCGTATAGGTCGTATAGGGATAACCCACCTGACCACCCGTACCACCACAAATTCGTGGGGTGATGCCTTTAAACCAATTCGATTTTGATAAAAAAAAAGAGTGGATAAATATTAGAATTATTCAATTTTCAACTATTTTTCGTCTCCGAAAATACAATTATGGTGGTACATAGCTCACCGCAAAACCGTCGTATTCCACATGCAAGCATGATACAAAAACAGAACACAACAGCTGCAAAGCATAGCACCAACGCAGTCTTGATCCACAACGGAATATATGAGATAAATTCCGTGAATGGCATGTCACATTCGAAAGTTCCTAGAAAACATCTCCGAATCACTACGCAATCTCCGGTTTTTTTTTCAAAGACACTAAAAAGGTGTACCTTCTTCGGTAAAACCGCAGGTCTTCAATCGTGGTTCCATGATTTCATTCTCGACTTGTGACATTGGAACCAATGTCCATCTGGGGTCATGTTGACTTTCTTTTAGAGGATAATTTAGATAGCCACCGTGAACCAAACCATCACCAAGTCTGGAAGAACAAATAGTGAAAATTTCTTAAGCGTATCCACCTCTGGGAAACTAATTCCACCTGAAATCAACATTTTGCTGGACTTGTTCCGGTGTCAACGATGCCGTAATATAATATGGAGTATTATCGTAGTCCGATGTTGGTTTATCGGCCAACTTCGTAATGTCTATGGAGGAATAATCGGATTGTCGACTATCCACCACAACCAGATATCGCCTAGAAGCACAGCAGGTCATTTGTAGGTTGCCGGGGTCCCCTATGGATCATAAACATCTACCATACTGCGGGTGACGGTTGAACGTTAGCGCTTGAAATGTCCACTTCACGCATATGTTCTCGATTCCCAATGTTATCCACGAAAAAATTCGGTGGATTGATAGAACAGACCCGTTCGAGAAGGTTCCATGGTCTGAAAAATTAGGATTAATATAAAAAAAAGAAAATCTGTAGAAGAAAATAATCCGATATTGCATATAATCATAATAATTAAAGTTAATAGTCCATTAGGTAGTTCACCTTCTCTGAACTGATGTCCATTTATTCCAATGACCATCGACTTTTGCTCGTATCTGGAAAAGAAGCGATTTCCCCTTGAGTCGTAAAAAAAATTGTCTTTTCTGGATCTGCTGCTCAGGATACCACGAATAAATTGAAGTTGGGATTTTTCCAGGAGAAGATAGAGTTAAGGGTGTAGACTATGAATATGAGCGTTTTTACGCTCTATTCACCTCTGCTCGTCCTAAAAAGGACGTGGGAAAGAGCCTTTCTGTACGAATTTCCCTACGAGACACCTTACATAGCTGCGCACGCGCCGCGTCTACAAATGAGCGAATGAGGTAATCAGTGAGGTTTCTCCTGCTGTCCATCCAATTAAAATCAATTGATGGGGTGCTGAGGGAATCAAAGCGTGCACAGTGGTGATTTTACCAGATGCCTCGTAGAGAAATTTGATCCGCAAGGCTGTCTCGCAAGCTGTGATCCAGGAAAATTAGGGGAATTAAGCATGATCACACTAATACTCATAATGAACACCTCTAACCTTATCCCGTACTGACCCCAACAAAGCTCAAGCCTTGTTCAAAAACATTTCATGAAAAACAAACTCATTTTATGACACGGGACCTTTAGTTGCTCTGGATCACCTCACATGAGGGTTCCAGAGTATTTAAAGGGAGCATACCATATAGGATCACTTCCTTTATGAGCACCCTGATCTACACGACTTTACTTTGGAACAAAAACATCTGCTGGTTTTTTTTTTGTGTATTTTTGTTTTTCGTTTTTTTTCATTTTGTTTTTTTTTTGTTTTTCGAGTAACTGGCCTGTACAATGACTTGCGGTGACTACTCCATGTGTCAAGTAAGTGCTTCTATCCTCCCAGACAAGTCTGGCACCAATTTATCGACCCTGGATGGATGAAAAGTTTGGTTGACACTAGGGCGGATTCGAACCTCCAATCGATCGTGCAGGAAGCGGAACCTCTTACCGACTGCGCTACAACCGCCTCATTTTCCTGCGTAAATTACCACAAATTTCTACCAGAACTGGTAGTTAATCTGCAAAATCTTCACTTTCGCAATCATCACATTCCTACTTTATTCAATTTTGGAGGCATCAATATCCTACATATTACTTATCCACTTTCATTCAGTTATGAGGGAAATTTTATCGACAACATGGACTTAGAGGGATCATATAACTGTATTTTTTAGCATAAAAATATTGCATGCATTATTACTTTCTGGGTGAAAAACAATATTTTTCCATTGAACACTAAGAGAGAAACGAAACCTCAAACGTATATTCTCGAGGTCTTCTCGGAAGGTTGAACACAAGAGCACACATCCATTCGCAACCGAATTTTGGGCATCTGAAAAAAAAGTATTTTTTTCATTTATGAAAAAAAATCTTTTGGAACATGGTTATATTTTCTGTAGATAAATACCGACAAAATTTCACCACTTTCATACCCGAGATTTCTCTATTTCTATCAGATTATCGCAAGATTTTCTCCTCGATTATTTGCAGATAATAATAAAAGGGCCGGAATTTTTTGCTCCTGATTTTTTGCTCTTGCTTGCAGCACTATGAATTGACTTCGCAACGATGCATAAACAACGACAACGTCTACGTCAATTTGTCAACATAATTACCAAAGTAACTCACAAAAGCTCTTCTTCATCATATTCTCTCGTTTCGATGGGAACTCCATCAATAGGGGTGTAACGAATCTGAGAAAAATTCGTTGTACATGTAATCCAAAGAAAAATTTTCTACTTTTTTCTCAATAATTTGGCCCAACCGTTTCAATAACTTTTTAAAAAGTCATTTTCTGGATGCTACCTACCTGATACTGTACATCGCCAAGATGTTTCAGCGGTTGAAATACAATCGACGCGGCACTGTCGGTTTCCATAACAATTCGCGGATCTGAGACAGCATATTCACCCTGGGTCAGCGTTGAAAACACACTCCAAGCGGTCTTGTACAGATTTCCCTGCGGCCATTTTTTGCTACGTGGTTTAGTTACCTGAAAGTACAACTTCATCTTCGATTCCCGAGCGGAAAAGTCTTACAAAAAACATTTCTTGAAAACACGGGAGAAGGTAGATTTACGAGACTCAAGAAAAATATTAAATGGCTTCAAACTGACCTCCACAGCTGTGGTGATAGAAATGTTATAGGTGGATCCTGGATAAAGATTACGTAGTACGAACTCGGGAGTTTTTCCCACTTCACCAACACCCACATTCATGATTTCCTTATCGACATTATCAGGAGAATGAAGGGTCTTGGCACGAATCTAAACCTCGTCTTATGGATGATTTACTTCAGTAACTTGTAAAAAAAAATACTTTTCAATCAAAGAATAGAATTTAGAACTGAAAATATAATAGAAGGGGGATAAAATAGGTTATGTAGAAGAAGGATATAATTTGTGGCGTACCGCTTTGCATTTTTACATCTGTTTCTGACAGCTTGGTGATAGTTAAAATAAGTTTTTATCTTTTATATTTTTCCATTTTCACAATACTTCCATTGCAATGGATCTGTCGAATGTTACAGTAACCATTCTTACTGAAACCTACTGCTGTTTCTTATAGCCCCAACATCCCACGTTGGCGTACGTACGGAAGGATCAATGTGAATCAATTTGAGTTAGCAGGAATCGAAGAGGGGTTGTATTTCGGACCTGATTTCTTATTTATTTATTGATCATTATCTGGTTATTTATTGATCATATGAGTGATTTGGTTTTAGTAACTTCCAGTCTTATAGGTGTAACTGTTTTTTTCTGAATGGGAAAGGATTTCATTTCAAGATAGACAAAAACCACACCAGTCAGCAAGGCAATTAATTTCCTCCTCAACTTATTGATTTCTATGGAAGACTAAGTAAGGAAATAAGCCGTGAAACTTACGGTATATCGAGAAGTTGGCGACGGTAACCATTGCAAGGGCCATGTTAGCGTTAGCGCATTCGGAGTTTTCATCCGCTGCTTGAGGATAAATCCGTCTTCGGTGCGATAAAGTGTTGAAAAGACTGCCCAACCTAATGTCCCGTAACCATAATTCGTACCGGCCTTTAATTTAACTTCGATTATTTCGTTTTCCACGTTCGACCATCGTGAAATTATTTTTGAATAAAAAAATCAATAGAAAAATTCTCAGTGCTGTTTATGAAATAAAATACCTGCAAAGTAACATTATAAACGGCTCCAGGAGTAAGTCGCCCTATGGAATATGTAGTTTTTGGGACGGGAACGTTTAATGAGAATTTTTTAAGGAGAATTTTTGACGATGGAATATATTCATAGACGTTCATCTGGAACAAAATCTTTCCTATGCTGGAAACTCAAAGGAAAATTTTAGAAAAAAAGGCATTTCTCTATGAGAATTCTAAACTGAACCAGATGTTGATTTATCACAGCATTATGGCCAGTTTCGTGGATTACTGGCGCACTCCATGAAACTTCCAGAGATGTGTTGGTCTTGTCCAGAAGCACAATGTCAGTTGGAGCGGCTAACCAATGGAGAGCTTGAATACAAACATATTTGATGAGTTAAAATTGGAGGAATACAGAATTGTTGATTAATTTATAGAATACTAGAATGAGTACTTTTTTCCACTTTTTCACTATTTGGAAATTTTTTTATCTCTATCTTTTTTAGAAACAGCTGCAGAACAAAAAAGAAAATGATGTCCAGAAGACCAAATTTCAAATTTTAAACAAAAAATAATTAGGAGGGTAGCAGGTAAATTAAAACAAAGCTTACAATTAATAGGAAAACAGATATAATAGAACAGAAATAAAAATAATACTATCTAGTACCGATAAAACCATTAATATTCCATCATAAAGTCATCTAATTCTATCACTTTAAATCGAATGACGTGTATTTCAATATTGGTCCAGAATTGAATGAGAACTGGTCCCCGTATACACTTTAACTCCCAGTTTTCATCAAAACTTCATGTCCACTCCTCAGAATGTTACGCCGCAAAGGTGACTGAAAGTCTTACAGTGGGTGTCTTCATTACTGTTGTTTGTCAAATCTTACGGTTACTTTTTTGTAACTGTACTAAAATTTCTTTTTTTCATATTTTTTTAATGATATCCAAGTAATTTTAAACAAAATGACAGCAAAAGCAGCAAGGAGAAAGGAACGATTCTCATTCTAAGCCCTAAAAATTGAAAAATAAGAAATAATACAAAGCAATACGATAGAAAATACATCTATAAAAATACTGTATAAATATATATATATATATCAAATGATAAACATAACATATATCAAAACAAAATCAAAACAATAATCTAACAGAAAAAATCATAGAAAAATCTTTGCCACTCACAAGCTAAACTGGTAGTGAAAACATTGCTCGCGTACCATAGGCTGATATCATTCTGGAATTTCACAGCTTTAGCATTTTTTCCTACAAAAAAAGGAAGAAAATCGCATGAGAATTTCTGCTGTATTTCTCACATCAAATGGTTCCACGGAAGCACGATACGTTGTATTTCCAACAAGATTAGAAAATGTGTAGGTACGGATCTTGGGGCCGACGTTCACAGAAACAGACGTCCTCGATCCGGAGTGATATGAAGCTAGAAATTTATTATTATTATTGTTATTATTATTATTATTGTTATTATTACCATTACTATCATTATTATTTTTATTGTCCTCGTTCCGGAGTGATATGAAGCTAGAAATTTATTATTATTATTATTATTATTATTATTATTATTATTATTATTATTATTATTATTATTATTATTATTATTATTATATTATTATTATTATTATTATTATTATTATTATTATTATTATTATTATTATTATTATTATTATTATTATTATTATTATTATTATTATTATTATTATTATTATTATTATTATTATTATTATTATTATTATTATTATTATTATTATTATTATCGGCAGCATCACTATTTATTGACATCTAGTAAAGTGAGCGTTTTCACAAAAAGGGTTCAGGGTAAAATTCTTTTTTGTGAAAAAATGATGCTAACCCTCTAACCCTTTTTTACAGCTTCTGAATTTTCACACAGGGAAAATTTAAGGAAGACTAGGCCTCTGGACCAGCAAATGACCATAGTCTGCAGTCGTAAGTGTTTTTTTGTGTATCTACAACACATTCCCCTATAACTATACAAAAGTTAGGTTCCATTACAGAATCATGAAGAGTTTAACAGCCAAAATGAAGGAACTACATAGACTGAAGAAATTGAGAAAAATACAATTCTGAATACAAAAATTACAGTATAACTGCGACAATAGCGAAAAAAACAACGAGTTTCCTTTTAAAGACGCACATGACACGCTCTAACCACAAATTTGCCCACTGCTACCAGTTTACAATGGGATTAGAATCTTGGAAAGAAATTTCTGTACGCTCTCACTGTCATAGATTTAAAACTGCAAAATCATGGATGCGGATGCGAATTTCCCCGAGAACTGAGAAATTCAATGTAAATCTATTTTTGTTTCCGGCATGTGATTCCATCCGAGCATTTGATTTCTCTACGAAATTTCTTTTTCGTAAAACTTAAACTGAATTAAATCCGTGCAGGAAGAAGGAGAGAAACTTTGTAATCTCGCATTTCCAAGGATTTCTATAGACCCAACATTGTAACTCCCAGCTGTGTCCTTTTTTTTCTTTTGTTAATGTGTGATTTTGAAATCCAAGAATTTCCGGCAAATATATAAAATCTCTTATAAACTCGTAACGGATACAATCGATAATCGATTGGATGGGAAACTAGAAGCACACCTCGTATAACAGAGATCATTAACCGCTGTTTATTGGTCTGATTTGCGACGTCTGGCGGTAACATCCAACTAATCGTTGCTTCATCGTTACGGATATCAACCACTTCCACCGGGTCAGCTTCAAGGACTAAAAAAGAAGACAATTCATAAATTTTTCTCCGCACACTCAAAAGAAAAAACACGTGAATCTCTAGGAAAAATCCCCCCTGCTACATTCCTTACAAAGAACCGGTTCGAAATTTCATGAAGGAAAACGTAACCGCGCCCTTCATTGTGATGATCACCGAGAGAAATGGAGGAAAAACATTTATCAGAGAAAAAACCGCAGCTCTTAAAAAAAGTCTTTAGAACTCCAAATTGCTTCAGATGAAAGAAATTGTGGGACCTATTTCTTTGAGAAATATTAATATCATCTACGAGATAAATCAATTAGAGAATGAAAGTGTGCCGATATCAATCAAGAAGAACCATGCAAGAATGATGCGAAAATGATGCGAATATAGTTTGCATCAGCTTTCATCACAACGTCAGAAACAGTGTACCTAAACAGAGCGCAAGCCATGGCCTATAGTCTTCAAATAAGATTATTTTGAATAAATTGATCTGATGATGGAATAAAAAATATCCGGAGCTCTGCGTCCCAACACGAATAAAAAAATACTGATTTGATTTTTTGCACTTAAACGTCCACAAAGAGATCGGCTTCGAAAGTCTTAGTTGACAAAAAAAATATTCACTTTTGATGTGGAGTAGAGGTAACAGAAAAAGGGAGACGAAGCAAAATAGTGCACGACGGAAAAAAAAACACTAAAACTGTAACCAAGATAGGAAAAATCTAAACTACCTTAGCAATGAATTGAATGATGAAATGGAGTTAAACTCAACTGTACAGTGATGAGAAATTTAAATAGTCTTGAATTCCTATGTCCGAATGTCCAAAGAACTTTCTCATAAAATTTGTGACAAATTACCGCGTTCTACGTAGCGATTCATCAAAATTAATCCCACTAACGACCACGCCCCGATCGCGGACACTCGAATGTCCATCGCTCGATAGCCGCTCTTTTTTTCCGTTCCCGTCAATTAATCCACGAGAATTATGACAGCAAAAATCGAGGAACTCACTCACAATCGGAAGAACTTGTTGTCACATATGATGATGCACTGTAGAGAACGATCGATATCAGCGTTATCATCGTTGATCAATGAGCGACGATGAAAGTAGAGTTGGACTGGGAATGCAATTGCGGGGGCGGGCACCAGCGGCTGCCGCCTTTGCCTGACAAGGCCGCTTCAACGACGACGGCGGCGGCGACGACGAGGAAGAAACAAGCACGCCGCGCCGGCAAAGAACACTCACTTCGACGGTGACGGTTGTTCGAATGTGTTTAAAAGTACAAATGGATAAAATGACTCGCGCTCTCATCAATGCGTTTGGGATCTGGCCGACTCCAATTTGGAGTCATTTGAGGTTTATTAAGGGGTATCTGGGCTAAACAATAACCTGGGGGAGGGCGAGGGGGAGGGGACGGTTAGACCAT
Source organism: Necator americanus (assembly GCF_031761385.1). NCBI lineage: Eukaryota > Metazoa > Nematoda > Chromadorea > Rhabditida > Ancylostomatidae > Necator > Necator americanus. The sequence continues at coordinate 8,260,423 of NC_087375.1, forward strand.
GGACCAGATTGTTGCATGCATCGCATCCTCTTATCTTATTCTTTTGTCCTTTTCTATCAGGTCAGTGTTCTCATTCACTCAGGAAAATTCCTCCAGAGTCGATAGTCAAGAAAAATCAGCCAGCAATTCACTGACTACACAGGGCCTAAGTTCGCGGTTGACTTAGGACGATTTCGAACCATCCACCGTGCAGCCACACGGCCATTTCCTGGATTCTGCGTAGATTTTGAAATTCTGCACAAATGAAAAGCACAGTATATCGTCATCCTGGCCTATTGCTTCATGTAGAAGTATTCAACAGAATCCTGCTAGAGAACTGTACTTTTTTGAATGTGTTAATCCAGAATTTGAATTTGTTTACAGGAATTTTGCTGATTTTTTTAAGGTTGTTTCTCGCATCGTTGCACAAGAATGCGAGTATTTAAAAGGTATTTTCTCAGTAACTCTAAAGAAAATTTCTTCACTTTCGAATTTTTTATAGATCTAACAATTTTCCAGGATGTGGATTTCAAACCGATTTTTCCTTTATAAAGAGTTAAAAGATATTTTCTCTAGGAGTTTCTCTTCCCTTTTCCTCTTTTTTTTAATTAATTTTAAACAGGTAACAAAGAACTTCATGAGAACTTAGCTACTATAGAGGAATTTGCTATTCACAGTCCTTCACCTCGTCATAAATCCACCAAATTTTTGAAGAAAATAATGAGAACTTGTAGATCCTGCAATTTGAACAAGAGATCTTAAGTACACTGAACAAATGAGTTTTTTTCGAGTTTTCAAAGGGTTGAATGGGCCAAGTTCAGTATATTTTCTCGAATAACCGAAGTTTCGGATATCTGCACAATCAAGAAAAGTAGCACTGCCTCCGAACTTTGATTCAGTGTGTGCACGAATGTTCAAAAACTGATTCTATTCAATTCGATTGACTCGAATATTCCACGTTGTGGAGAAATCATTGAGAAATTACTCAATAAGAAGTGAGCAAGTTACGTTGTTTTTGTCCTGATCCATGTATTCTCCCGGAGCAATACTCCAGCAACAATTTCTGCGTGTTCACCTGTGTGCATCTTTAAAAAATACGTTTCGAAGTTAGAATGAAACAGAAAGCCAGCATTTTTATTAGAAATATTAATCGGAGTAAAGCATGAGGATAAAGTGTCTGGCGTTAATCAATCCGCTTGGGATGCGCCACAGTGTTTACTTCTATTCAGAATCACTTCGGGTTTACGAACCTGTGCATAGCCTTTAATGACCTGAGGGGGCTAGCCAAGGTATCAAGTCAGTGTTTTTATCCTCTCAAGCAAGTTTAGTACCAATTTATCGATCCCAGCGTGATGAAAGGTTTGGTGAGCACTAGGACGGCTTCAAACCATCACGGCGCCGATCGATCATGTAGTCACAGCCGCTCCTCTTCCTAGCCGTGCTACACCTGCCCAATGGAATAACCCAAGTTGATTGCTTTCTTTGAGAAGGGTCCCACCATGAAATAATATTGGAATGATATTAAATTAGGCAAGTTCAGGCTAAAAGTTATGCTGTCGTGGAGCGCACGAGACGTGCCTAAAGCCATCTTTATCACCGTCATGCCGTGCAGAAAATTTCGTTGTTTCCAAAGCTCATGACTCCTAAATGTTATCCTGGGCTTGACCCTAGTGGAATAGCATTCCACGTCTTGTATACAACGAATTATATGTGCCACATAAGGAATAACATCGTATCGCCATGCCGATAAATAGGTAGGGAAGCTTGCAACGCCAATCCATGATAAGACTCTATCGTTGCCGAACCCTATCCTCATCCAGATAATTCTTATCCCACCTTCAGCATTTTCACACTCTTTATGTCTCTAAATTTGTTTCACTAGAAGAAAAGAGGTGAACAGTAATTCTCGTGCACCTCAAACCTGGACTAGTCATGCGCGTGCAAAAATCTGATTTTAAACAAGTTTGTAAATATTTGCCAAAGAGCTTATGTGTATGAACAGAGTTGAGTGAGTAAGACACTTAGCGGTTTCTTTGAAGAAAAAAATCACTCGGTAAATTTTGTTGGGCAATTTTATCGAACGAAAGGGGACAACGGGAAACAAATCACGCGATTAGTGCTATTAATTAATTCGAATTAATCTGTTCTAAATAGTGACATTTCGTCAAAACATTCTAACTTTTTGATATCCATCGTTTAAGCGAGAAAATGTCCCATTTTTTCCATCTTAACTCTCATAGGAGACGAATGCATACACAGCCGGCGCCAAACTTCATCAACTGTGCGACCGCGACGCGTCCGTCGCAACTCACACACGTTCCATGCCTCGGGGACCTTCACACTGTGCTATTGTGAAGATCGTAAAAAATAATAGAAGTTTAAAATCTTTATATGAGAATAGTGATATTAATGTTCACTGGACATGGGCAGCATCTCTTCGTTGGTTTTTTCTCTTTTCTTTTTTTTTTTTCCTTTTTTTTTTTTCCTTTTTTCTTTCTTTTCTTTTTGTCGAAAGCGTTTCCTTCTACATTTAACCTTATTACTTTTTCTTACAACATTTTTTTTTCTTCTTTTCTTTTTTAGTTTTCTGTTTACTTTTATCAGTATATAGGTATGTTTACTTCTTTTTGGTTTTTCTTTTTTTTTTGCGTTTTTTTTCTTCAATTGTTGAGCATCGTTTCTGCTTCATTGATACTTCGAAAAGACACATTTAAGGTTAAGACTCACGTATCTTTTAGGAAAGTGATTCCATTATCCATTGCATGACGTGACAGCTTGTTGTTTTGTACTTTAATGTTTGGATGAACTGTTTTAGTTGATGATGTAGCAATTCTATGTCTCCATGAGCTCCTATAACCTACAGTTTGCATTGTTTTACGCGAAAGGCTTTGTAGTAAAGTAAACAAGGAAGAGTATTTAACTCTATGGCACGGTTAATGTTACATGAACTATGAAAACTTTTTGACCTTGTACTAGTATTTTAAATACTTTGTATACACTAAACATTGACTGTTTTTGGTACTTTTATGATAAAACTTAGGTCTTACGTAATTTTTTAAGAGATGTATCCTTAAATAGCGATACAGAAATCTTTATATGTTTCAGGTTTATTATACCGTCTTGGAATGTGGTGGAGTTAAGTGGGGTAATGAGCTAAAGTTGATGAAGTTGTATGTATTTTATCCAACGTGTTTTCAACTGATATTGCGGAATTCGCCTTTAACTTTTTTTCTTTTTTTTATTAAATTTTCTTTACTAGTTTCACTAATATTTTGATAACTTAACCTTTTTTAATTTGGTGTCTTAAATTCAACCTTTTTCCCAGCCTATCAGCATTTGTAGTACTTATTATTATATGAAAGTAGTACATCTTACTTTTTTTTTTTAATTTCTTTATTTCAACTATTTTAAAGACATTAAACTAAAAGATTTTTGCAGAGGGCGGAGATGCACAGGTACAGGATCTCGTAAATCACAAAATGACACATGTAATAACTACATTTCGCACGGAACTTTTTCAGCTACTTTATTCTTCTCTAAGCTATCACCCATCAGGTATAATTTTTTTTATCGTTTGTTTTTCAGAATCACATACGTCCTTACCCCAATTTTTTTTTTTTTCTCCCCCCTCCCCTTCCTCCCCTTTTTATTTTTTGAGAGAGGGGGGGTTTTTTGTGGTTAGTTTTTGGGTTTTTTTTTTTTTTAAAAAAATTTTTTTTTTCAAAAAAAACAACCCAACCAAAAAAAATTTTTTTTTTTCACCCGTTTTCCCCCCCCACTTTTTTTTTATGGGGGCCCCCTTTTTTTTTTTTTTGGGGGGGGTTTTTTTTTTTTTTTTTTTTTTTTTTTTTTTTTTTTTTTTTTTTTTTGGGGATTGGTTTTTTTTTTTTTTGCCCCTCCTCTCTTTTTTAGACCCTCCCGGGGGGGGAACCCCCCCTTTTGTTTTCGTTTTTTGTTTAAAGTTCCCCTCCACGCCACTATGAGGCGGTAAACCGTTGTGGAGGCATACGAATACTCCACCAGAAATCCATGCCACCTCAGATTCGTGGGGTTATGCCTTCAAGGCGGAGGCAGAATCGTAGCGAACGTCATCGGTATCTGGTTAGGGTAAGCGGAGGATTTTTCTTGCATTGTCCGTGTTGACCCTAAAAATGAACTCACTTGAAAACTAGAAAAAAAGATGAAAAAGGTGTGTACAGCTGCGAGCAGCGATTACGGCTTGCTGAACCGCAACACGTTGGCCGAGCTTTACTCGCGTTCCGTCTTCGTTCTCGTTTGTCTCGTGCTAGTTGTGCGATAATGTATGTAGCATAGGTCCTGACGAAGATGTGTGTTTTCCGATCCCATATCAGTTTTTCAACGTTTACATTAATACCCAACCCTCAACGTAAATATCTATCCTGGAAGATCTATAGTAGGGTCAAAACGACATGAAGCACGTACGTAATTGCGTATGCGGCTTCTCTCGAGGCGCATCGGTGGAGCGTAGCGGCTAGGAGCGTGGTGAAACCCTTGCTGGCACCAGCTGTCGCTGCAGTTTGCGATAGTCCCAACTCCCTTTCAACTGCTGCCTCCACCGCGCCGTTTCGAGCGCGTACGCAAATGCACCGCAACTACACTTGTGATTCATGTCGCTTTGATCCGACTATAAACATATTGTGCTCCACTTCAGAGTATCTGTTTTCTCTTGGTTATTTTACAACACTACCACCTTAAATTGAAGCCAAAAGATGTTTGTGCTGAAAAACATTAAACGTCACACTGAAAATCATAAGGTCCCATTTCAAATCTCGACAAATAAACCACCATTTCTCGACTCAACAAGAGACTTGGATGTAGTTGTGGGGACTCAGTCTCAGTTCTTATTTCTAGAAATAAATATGTAAATCAGTCGGAACCTAAGCAAAGTCCTAGAGGATCGAGGAGATGTAAGCCAAAGCTACTGAGAGAACAAAGTAAAGTAGAGCAGAAATAAGAGCGCAGTCGAGTGCTCCCCCTCTCCTCCCAATTACATTTTCAACAGAGATTTTACCTACGTGAGATATCTATGTACCAAATATTCGAGGGAAATCTACACGCTCCTCATGGGTCGAATCCAGCAAGAAAAAGTCTACTTCCAGGAAATTGACAGGGCTACGTCACTTTAAGTCACGTCAACCTAAATGCTGCTTTGCACAATACAGAAGCTATCATACATTCCACGACAATTTTGACGATCAAATTTTTCGATGTGCTTTGCTGTTCTTTCTTCTTCACTAAGTTTGACAGTTCTTCTTATTATAACCGTCTGCTTTGTTTGAATAAGGCTGATTTTAAGGAATGACAGACTTGGAAGAACCAACAAAGCAGGAGAACACTGACGAGAACATCCCCAACAGGGATCACATTCATGATAACTCCTCTTCTTCGCCTGAAGATGGCTTAGATTTGGATAGGATCCACATCTCTCCAGTTCCGAAGTTCTTCGGTTTCAAACAGTTCAAGAAACTTCTGGAGAAGTGAGCCTACTTCCATCGTACTTCCGTTGCCTTTGGATAAACCTTAATTTCAACTGATTACTTGTTTAGACACCTCTCTGGAATAGACATTAGGAAAGTGCGACAAATGAAGTTTGATGCTTACGTTAGTTTTAAATCACCTGAAGATGCACAGTTAGCCATTTCGAAGTTGAATGGGTTAGAAGTGAAGAAAACTGTGCTCAAAGTGCAACTTGCTCAGACAGAAATTAAGGTATTTGATTTTCAGAGTAGGCTCCATTCATAACTTTTCGGGGATAATCTACTACATTTTTAGTCATTTGTCTCAAGCAATCGGGAGATAAAACCAAAAACTGCGAAGGAAAGTGTAACGAAGCTTGCAGATGTTCCCTACAACGAACAGTTGCAACAGAAGGCTAAGGAGTCATCAAAGTACGACTTTCTTTCTCTTCATTGTCTCCTGAGATACTGCTACTGAGATCTGTTTCAAGATTATGCGAAAGACTTCTAGTCGAGTTGAAGAAGGCAAATGTCGATGATGCGGATAAACTGAGAGCTACGCAACTAGTGAAAGAGGTTATTTACATTTCCAGTTGACTGTGACTAGTAGTTCTTATGGAACTCTCCGTTTTAAATAACTGGATTGAGAATATCTGAGGACCTACTCGTGCAAAGAGGGCTTTTCGGACATTAACTAAATTGATTTACGTTTTCGACTCGTATGTTCGCTGTCGAGTGTGTTCAACTAAATTAGCGTAGCGACGCACGTTCTTTCTCCACTTGACTCCCATTCTCTGTTGCTTCTGCTTTACTTCAACTAAAGTCGCATCATTTTTATCAGATTGAACGCATTCAGTGCGGACTATAACTTGAGTAATATGGATGTACGTAGACTTTAATTAACAACAGTTTTTGGTTGTGAACTAGCTATTTCCAAACTTTTTGATTTAGGTCTTACCTTCACCTAAAATCAGAGCTTATAGAAACAAGTGCGAATTTACAATCGGACTCACACGTGAAGGAAATGTTAGTTTGTTGACTAACTCTTCAGTACATTCGAAATGTGTGTATTTCTTTCTCTTCTTGATTTTCATAGTATTCTTGTCACTAGGTCTGCGTGGGATTCGTTGGTGGCCGCTTCTCACAGAATGAGCATCATATCATTCCCATTGACGATGTCGATAACATTACAAAAACAATGAAAAGGAT